>NW_020185337.1:10703023-10717896 GCF_003031525.2 Neophocaena asiaeorientalis asiaeorientalis | reverse complement strand
GAGAATTTCTCCCTGCCTGCATTTTTTTTTTTTTTTTTTTTTTTTGTGGTACGCGGGCCTTTCACCGCTGTGGCCTCTCCCATTGCAGAGCACAGGCTCCGGATGCGCAGGCTCAGCGGCCATGGCTCACGGGCCCAGCCGCTCTGCGGCATGTGGGATTTTCCCGGACCGGGGCACGAACCCGTGTCCCCTGCATCGGCAGGCGGACTCTCAACCACTGTGCCACCAGGGAAGCCCATGTAGATGTATTTTTGATGTGTTTTTCTGGGACAGTGAGCTCCGTGTCCTCCTACTCTGCCATGTTGATCCCTCTCCTGAAAAAGTGTCATTTTAGAATCTGGCTATAGTTTGTGACAATTGGCCAAGGGAAAATGAAAGTTTCAGATTGGTATGGGGGAAATGCCTTAATGGTGTGGGTGGTAACGTAGGGCAAGGATTCTGGTTAGAGCTTAGGTGGAAGACGTATAGACAAATAAGAATTATAGTAGTGTAAGTAATAAAATAGGAGGAATTTTGGGTCTTTTGCTTGTGGGTGGGTACAACAGAAGTACCAGTTCTTGGAGAAAGAGTGTAGAGAAGGGCAAGAATCGGCTTGTATGAGATATGAGTGAGAAAAGAGACAGCTCATGTAAAATTCCATGAGTGGGGCTGGCCAGAGGACATGAGGGCAGCAGAGCCTAACATTAAACTTAATGTTGTCAGTTCATGTCACACTGTACTATAATCTATCTTTCCTAAATCATCAGCAAAGTCTGCTACCCACTAGGGCTTTGTGTTGGTAGGGCTTTGGGAACTACAGGAAGAGGGAAAGTGCAGCATATAGTGAAGTAGCCCAGATAACAGTAGCTCCAGGAAGACAACTGACCAGTGGGATGATTCAAAAATGATTCAGCAGGAGCAGGAATTCAGACCACATGAATGTTAGCTCCTGGGGATGCTCAGAAAACATGGAGGGAGTATGTACTTCAGTAATTGTCATGGGGACCCCAGCCATTTTTTTGGAGGGGGGATAGTGAATGAAAGGTGGGGACACACATGCACGACAAATATCTGGATTACACAGGTAGAATCCGAGGTTTCTTTTTCTACCAAAGAAGTCTTTTGTTTTTAAGTTAAATCTTGTCATGATTTTAAGCAATATAAACGAGGCAGTGCTCCATGGGTTCTGCTGTTTGCTAGAGTTCTCTTTCTGTTTTGTTAATACAGTTTCATTTATTATCAAAATATTTTCAGAGGGGTTAAGAAAATGTGAAGAAATGGAAAATATTTCTAAAGAGACAAGGGAAATCTCTTTATGAAAGTTTCTTTAGAGAGGCTCTTTAACTCCTGTCCTCACTTCCTGCAATCCCAGGTCTGCATCTGTCTCCTTTTGTGTCCTCCTCGAATATTTACAATATACAAGTATCTTTGAAAAACCCCACTCCAGAGGTCTTACTCCTGGTTCTATTCTTCTTTTAAAAAATCATCAGGGAGAAAGGATTGTCTCCATGCTGTCTTCTGTGTTTTATACCAGCCCTTTCTCTTTGGCCATGGAAACCAATGGTAGGCAGTTTTCTCTAGTAATGTTTTTCTCTAGTAATGTTCAAAGTATAAGGAGAACATTAGAATAACTTGCCTGTGATGGACTTAGTGACTGTCCCATTGTCTACTGCTGTAAACCAGAGCAATTTTCTTCATATTTTCAGTTAAAAGCATTTGTAGGATTTTGACTCTTCTGTTTCACTTATTTTCATTTTTTAAAAAGTAACACATACATACGGTAAAAATTTAAACTGCACAAGTGAAAACCAACATCCTAGTCTCCAGTCTTCCTTACCCCACCCTAGAGACAATTACTCTTGTCAATATCTTTCAGAGATATCTTTCAGAGATATAACCTCTTTAAAAATACAAAGGCTGCATATTATTTACCCTGTCGTAGGCCTTGCTTTTTTACTTAACAGTAGATTCTGGAGATTTCTCATTTTAGTACATGTAGCATTCTATCATTTTGTTTAATAGTTACATAGCATTCTGTTGTATAAATATATCATAATTTATTTAACCAGTCCCCTGGACACCGATAGACATTTAGGTTGTTTCCTGTTTTTATGATTTTTTTCTCCCTGACATGAAAAACAACAATGCAATGAATATTTTGGGCACACATGGGCTGTGTTAGGCAGAATTTCTAAAGTGGCTCCCCAAAGTTGTCCTATCCTAGTCCTCAGACACTGAATATGTCAAGTTATCATGCCTGTGAATACGTTGCATGGAAAGAAGAGGGGCTTTGTAGATGTAATTAAGGTTACTAATCAATTAACATTAAAATAGGAGATTATCTTGGATTATTTAGGTGGACCAAAAGTTCATGAAAGGAGCCCTTGAAAGGAGACAAGAGGAAAGCAGATGAGAAAGATATAGTGATTCAAAGGACAGGAAGGATTTGATGTGTCACTGCTGCTTTGAAGCTGGAAGGGGGTGAAGGATCCCCATGAGAAGGAATGTGAGCAGCTTCAAGTAGCTAAGGGCAGCAGCCCCAGCTGACAGCCCATCAGCTGAGGTTGAGAACTCCAGTCCTACAACCTCAAGGGTCGTAAGCCCTATATATTATCATACTTTTAAGTCTTTACTAATCTCTTAGGTAAACGGTGTTTTTCCACTATATTTTTTAAAAATTTTATTTTATTGAAGTATAGTTGATTTACAATGTTGTGTTAATTTCTACTGTACAGCAAAGTGATTCGTTTACACACACACACACACACACACACACATATATATATATATATTCTTTCTCATATTCTTTTCCACTATGGTTTATCACAGGATATTGAAATATAGTTTGGTGTGCTATATAATAGGACCTTGTTGTTTATCCATTCTATATATAATAGTTTGCATCTGCTAATCCCAAACTCCCAATCCATCCCTCCCCCACTTATTTATTTAACATTTGAAAGTTTGAGGTTGGGCATCTTCTCACATGCTTAAAAGCATTTGTGTGTGTGTGTATATATCTGTATCTATCTCTCTCTATATTTCCCTCCAAACTAGATATGTATTTTCTTTGCCAATTTTTGTAAATTGCTTTTAAAGAATTCTTTATATAGTGAGGAAATTTGCCTATTGTCATATTGTTTTGTTGATTTTTGGGGGGATATTTTTTATATATGGAATTTAAAAAAACTTTTCAAATTTATCTATATGTTATTTTACATCTTATGGATTTTTGTATTGGTTAAAATTTCCTTTCCTTCTCCTTTCCTTCCTTTCCTTCCATTCCTACAGTGTTCTCTTATGGTACTTTATAGCACTGTGTGATTTCACTTTTCACATTTAATTCTTGGATTCATATCGCATTTTTTTTTTGTATAAAGAATGCAATAGCAACTCAACTTACCTTTTTTCCCCAGATAACTATCCAGTTGTTTCAACATCATATATTGAATAATCAATGTTTCTCTCTCAAATTTGAAAGGTAAACCTAATCCTATAGTACATTCCTGTATATATTTGGTCCAGTTCTGGACTCCTTCCCTATTTGGTTCCACTAATGTGTTCAGCTATTTATCATATGCTTCATTTAAATAATTGTTCAACAGTTTCCCTTGGTTGACCTTTTTTTGGGAAATTTTTGTCTCGTTTGCACTTTCAGGTTCAGTTTCAGTGCATTCTATTTTTTGTTTACAGGGAGACCTGCTCGGTGCTTTGTGACCGCCTGGAGGGGTGGGATGGGGAGGGTGGGAGGGAGGGACACGCAAGAGGGAAGTGATATGGGAACATATGTATATGTATAACTGATTCACTTTGTTATAAAGCAGAAACTAACACACCATTGTAAAGCAATCCTTTCCTTCCATTCCTACAGTGTTCTCTTATGGTACTTTATAGCACTGTGTGATTTCACTTTTCACATTTAATTCTTGGATTCATATCGCATTTTTTTTTTGTATAAAGAATGCAATAGCAACTCAACTTACCTTTTTTCCCCAGATAACTATCCAGTTGTTTCAACATCATATATTGAATAATCAATGTTTCTCTCTCAAATTTGAAAGGTAAACCTAATCCTATAGTACATTCCTGTATATATTTGGTCCAGTTCTGGACTCCTTCCCTATTTGGTTCCACTAATGTGTTCAGCTATTTATCATATGCTTCATTTAAATAATTGTTCAACAGTTTCCCTTGGTTGACCTTTTTTTGGGAAATTTTTGTCTCGTTTGCACTTTCAGGTTCAGTTTCAGTGCATTCTATTTTTTGTTTACAGGGAGACCTGCTCGGTGCTTTGTGACCGCCTGGAGGGGTGGGATGGGGAGGGTGGGAGGGAGGGACACGCAAGAGGGAAGTGATATGGGAACATATGTATATGTATAACTGATTCACTTTGTTATAAAGCAGAAACTAACACACCATTGTAAAGCAATTATACTCCAATAAAGATGTAAAAAAAACAAAACAAAAAAAAGACTACTGAAGAGGGCAGGATGGGTTCAGAAGAGACGGTTGTAAAACCACAGTGTGACTGATCAAAGGTCTCACTTTGTGCTTCATTGGAGCTTGTGGGTGGGAGTGTGGAGGAGAAGGACCAATTATAGAAATGAAGGAATTGGAACACTGGAAGGAAAAGGATAATGTCTCCTATTATAATTGAGACCTTAATTTATTTCACATTAGGGCTTTATAGTTGTGTTATTGGTACAAGTCATAGTCCCATTTTTTGTTGTAAATCAGCCAGATAAAGTGGAGACTCTCAAAGCAGTGGATAAGAAAGAGTTCAAAGCTGGAATCCTGGCTCTGTCCCCACCCCTCCTTCTTAGCTGTGTGACCTGGGGGTAAATTATCCTTCCAAGTCTCAGTTTCTTCATCTCTAAAATGGACACACGTTCGGCACACATGTGCACACACACACACACATACAGAACTAAGTCAAGAATTGAAATCTATTGAATTTGCCCATGTAAAAGGGGGATTATTGGAAGAATACCATAAAATTGCTTGTAACGTCATTGTAGGAAGTGCAGTCAGACCTAATGGATCTAGAAATCCATCAAGCAGCCTTTGTCTTCATCTCTCTACTTTGATTCATTGTGCGCATAGCTGCATTTTCCTATTACTCTTTGCAGACAGGCTTTCTCTTATTCGTCATGATCACATGGTTAAAATGGCCACCAGCCCTGAGCCCCTCCAGCCTTTCCGGTTTCCACCATCCCCTGCCTTGCTCAGTCTCTCTGTATCTTGTTCAAATGCACGGATGAGAGATTCAGATTTGTAGCTTATCAGATAATGGGTGGAGATGTCTTTGAGTTAGTGGCCAAATCTCATTGTAATGAGTTGTGAGTCTGTGGGTAGAGTGTGGATGGGGTTAGCCAAATGGACTTCTGTGCACTCAGCAGGGGGTATAGACCAGAGAAGACTCTCTGAAAAGAGGACATGGATTGCACAGGCAAGGTAACTGCAAGAAAATGACTCTCTGTAATCCATTAATAAGCAGTACTTATTCATCATTGTTAAAATTAAATAATGGCAATTTAAAAAACCTGAACGAGAAGTCAGGCGAACTACCTTCTGGGCTGGTAGCCTTTTATTAGAATCACCTGGGGGAGATTTAAAAACTCTCATGACCAGACTGCACTCCACACCAATTAAATCATAAATTCAAAGTCTGAGGATGGGACTCAGTTATCAGCATTTTTCAAAGCTCCCGGGTGATTCCAAATATATAAGCAAGGTTGAGAAAAACTGTTGAAGTCTGTGTTCTTACTTAGCCGTTTGAACAGTCGCTGCACCTTATTGGATTTCAATCTTCTCATCTGTAAAATAACAGGTATCCCTAAGCCCCTTCCAGCTCTAACCTGAATTCCAAGGATTCAGACTTGATTTATCTATAATCAAACAAATTTCATACAACATACAGTCAGCCTTCCTTATCTGTGGGTTCTGCATGCACGGATACAACCAGCAAGGGATTGAAATTATTTTTTAAAATTCCAGAAAGTCCCCAAAAGCAAAACTTGAATTTGCTGCATGCTGGCAACTATTTACATGTCATTTACATTGTATTTACAACAATTTACATAGCATTTATCTTGTATTAGCTATTTTAAGTAACCTAGAGATTATTTAAAGTATACGGGAGAGGGCTTCCCTGGCGGCGCAGTGGTTGGGAGTCCCCCTGCCGATGCACGGGACGCCGGTTCGTGCCCCGGTCCGGGAAGATCCCACATGCCGTGGAGCGGCTGGGCCCGTGAGCCATGGCCGCTGAGCCTGCGCGTCCGGAGCCTGTGCTCCGCAACGGGAGAGGCCACAACAGTGAGAGGCCCACGTACCGGAAAAAAAAAAAAAAAAAGTATACGGGAGAATGTGTGTAGGTTATATGCAAATACCACAGCATTTTATATAAGGGACTTGAGCATCCTAGGATTTTGATATGGAGTGGGAGTGGTCTTAGTACCAATCCCCTGCAGATATAGAGGGAGGACTGTATTTCAAGATAACTTAAATATCATGAGGAATATCATAAAGAAAGTTGAAAGTACAGATTAAAATATGGTTTGTGGGTAGAAACTTCTTTTAATTAGTAAATAGTAATAGTTATAAATAGGTATCCTTTGGGTATGTAGCCTATGCCAAACCTCCCTAAACTTTTCTCTGGCTAGATTTAAAGATGGATGGAAATTTTTAATAAAGAAGAAATAGGAGAGTGTATAGTTTTCTTTTTGAATTGAACATTGTGAAAATAATGTATAACTTACAGTGAACAGCTCTGAATTTTGGTGTGGAAATGTTGTGGATTTTTTTTTTTTTTTACCTTTATGCGGACTTTATGTGAACTTCCTTTGCCTTTGGTGGAGCCACTTCTACCTTCTCAATGGAAAATGGTCCACCAGGCTTCCAGAGTATGGCAGCTCTGCACCTGATAACCTGGGAAAAAGAATATGGGGGCAGAAAAGGAAACTCCTTAGGCTTGGGAGTGGAGAAATCCTGTATTAATGATTATTTGAAGGTTGAATCCAATTCTTCTGCACTCAAGCCAAAAAAAAAAAAAAAAAGAAACCATCACTTAAATATACGCTGAATGTAGCCTCTTGAACCTCAATTCAACTTTTCTTGTACTGTCTCTGTATTCAAATTAGTCTTGCAATTCTAAGTATATTTACATAATGCTGCACAACCAAGAGGATAGATGTCATACTTTTGATCTTACCGTGAATGAAGTTGTCCAGTGTCAGGGTAGAAATGACTTCGCAGTGTAGGAGTTTTTTTGTGATCTTAGGTATGGGAGAGAATCAATTTTGGGGTGGAGGCAGGGATGGCCATCTAGTTGTGGCAATTCATCAAATGGTGGTGGTCCCTGGCAGACTGAGATTGACGAGGTTGTTGGTGGTATGGTAGTTCTTAGGGGTTCTGATTTCAGCCCACCACTGTTCTCATTATAAATTCTCTTCTTATGTGGTCTCACCTATTTTTATAGATTCAGCTACTACCTTTATGTAGATGATGTTCGCAATCTGTATCTATGGATACACTTGTCCCTAAGCTTTAGATTCTATTCATCAGCTACTTGAATGTCCTACAGGTACCTCAAATTCCACATGGTAAAACATATACACACCATTATTTCTTTCTTCTGCCACCACCCTCCCCCTGCCCAGGGGTGGACCTAACACGCAATCTGTTCTTTACTCTTTACTTTATTCTCTGTTTCAGTGAGTGGCCATGTAACCTACTCACTCATCCAAGAAAGAAACCTGGGAAGTAGCCTTAATTTTTCTCTTTCCCTCAGTCTCCACAATCTAAAAGTTTCTGTTATCTGTCCCTTCTTCTCCATTCCTGCTGCTACTGTGTGGTCCAGTCCTCATTACCTTTCACCTGGCTTGGGTTCATCACCTTCAAGTCCATCTGCTATAGAATTGCTATCTCAACTATAATTCTGATCATGCTCTTTCCCTACCTAAAAATGATATTGCCACCAATTGTTTATCAGAATCTGTCGACATGGTCTATGAGGCTCTCCATGATCTTCTTCCTGTTATTCTCTCCAACCTTATTTCTGGTCACTTCCAGGCACAAAAAATATTCTGGAGATTCTCCTCATGTTGTTTCATCTGCCTGTACAATTGTCTCCTCCTTTACCTGGTGAATTCTTACATCTGTAAGTTTCCTCTTAGATGTCACCTTCTCTGTGAAGCCAGGCTAAGTTAGGAGCACTTTCTCTCTCTTTTTTTATTATTCTTGCACACTCTTGTAATTACTGTGTCTCTCTGTGAGATCCTTGAAGGAGGGGGTATATCTTTGACTCTGGAAAGTTTGATGTAGGAGGGTTTGATATATTGCCTATTAAAGGACTGAAAAAACTGAGGAAAGGCAAAGCACATTAAGGGAATAAAAGAAAAGGGGAAGGAGAAGGAGAGGTATTAAGATTAAGACCCTCTCCCACTTTAGGAGTATAGAAACTACTTGGGCAATGAGGTGTTGGTAAATAGACAAGCGCACAGATTGACACAATTATGATATGACATAAAGAAGACTATACTTACTTTCTCTGTAGTACTCATGCTGATTTTCTCCGTGCTCTTCTGGCCACAGATGAATATATTGAGAAAGGGAGATTCTGGTTACAACTTTCAAAGTCCAAGAGAGTAAACATCACTGTTTGATCAAGAGGCTGGGTCCTGAGCTTTGTGTATAATCAGGAAATTAACACACCCGATGCTTGGAAGCTCAGATTTTCCTGTTCCTTAAGGGAGGTTCCTAAGTATGATATGAAATAGACTTAGCTCAGTGAAAATGCACAAAAGGTGAATTTGTGTAAACTTTTTTTTCTTCTCTCAATCATGAAGTTCTTTTGGTCTTTTAAATGTCCAAGTTTAAAATTTCTCATAACGTGTATAGAATTGTGTCTATGTTGTTTTTCAAATGCAGATATGATCTCTGTAACTCTAAACTTGAGTAATCCATTTGATTTTCCAAGCATGTGTCGCATTTTCGAGGAATTAGGATGTTACTAGGCAGTTTTATCTAGTAGTTTAGCATAAGCTCCTCACCTCTTGGTATTCTGAGCTGGTCACTCAGAGAAATTGAAACCAGTTTCTGTAAGAAGTCTAACAATCAGGATTTGGATTTGACCAAATCTCTGTATGTGGATTAAGAGAGTCTTGACCAGGACCCTGATGAACATGGGGACAAGGAAATACATTCCCGATGAAAGGCAACACCAGTGGGAAAGTTTTAGCTAGAGGGGAAGAGAAGAAGATTAAATGCTCTTTCTGTGTCATGATATGAGCATATGATTTTTCTTCCTTAGCCTGTTGGATTATGGTGGATTATATCGACTAATTTTCAAATGTTGAACCAGCTTTACATACCTGGAACACATTCTACTTGGTGTACTAGTTTTCTTTCTTTGCACTGTCTCTGCCTGATTTTGTTTTCATAGTAATACTAATTTCATGAAATTATTTCCTCTTCTATTTTCTGTGAGGGATTGTGTAGAATTGGTGTTAATTCTTTAAATGTTTGGGTGAATTCTTCAGTGAAACCATCTGGGTCTACAGATTTCTAGTTTGGGATGTTTAAATTTTTAAATTGTGAGTTCAGTTACCTTCATATTTGTGGGGCTATGTAAGTGATCTGTTTCGTATTTGGTGAGTTGTGGTAGGCTGCGGTTTTTGAGCAATTACTCCATTTTATCTAAGTTGTCAAATTTATGTGTGTAGAGTTGTTAATAGTAGTCTCTTATTACTCTTTTGATGTTTGCAGTGTCAGTAGTTATATACTCTGTATTATTCCTGCTTATTGGTAATTTGTATGTTCTTCCTGTTTTTCTTTGTCAGTGTTGCCAGAGGTTTGTTAATTTTATTGATCTTTTCAAAGAACAAGCTCTGTTTCATTGATTTTTCTCTATTTTTTTCTTTTCAATTTTGCCGATTTTTGCTATTAACTTATTTTGTTCTTTCTGTTTGTTTTTAGTTTATTTTGCTCTTTTATTTCTGGGGTCATGAAGCGTGAATGTGCGTTACTGATTTGCAGTTTTTCCTCTTTTTTAATGTAAGCATTTGGTGCCATATATCAGATTCAGTGCAGCTTTAGCTGTGTCACACACATTTTGGTATGTTTTTCATTTTCATTCAGGTATATGTATTTTTTAAACTTTCCCTTGAATCTTCTTTGACCTACAGATTATTTAGAAGTGTGTTGTTTAGCTTCCAGGTGCTTAGAGATTTTCCTTTTATTTCTGTTATTGATGTTTATGATTTCTGTTATTGATTTCTAGTTCAGTTCCATTGTGGTCAGATAACAAACTGTATGATTTCAATTCTCTTTCCTTTGTTGAGATTTGTTTAATGGCCCAGGATATGCTCTATCTTGGAATATGTTTCATGGGCACTTGAAATGAATGTGTATTCTGCTGCTTTTGGGTGGAATGTTCAATAAATGTCTCTTAGGTTCGATTAATTGATGGTGTTATACGTTCTTCTATACCTTTGCCTTCTTTCTAATTTGTCTATCAATTTTTCAGACAGGGATTTTGAAGTCTTTAACTAAAATTGGTCATTTGTCTACTTTCCCTTTCAGTTCTATCAGCTTTTGCCTCACAAATTTGTAGCTCTGGGTGCATACACATTTAGGATTGCTGTTTCCTCTTGGTGGATTGCCCTTTTATCATTATATAATATTCTGCCCTGCCTCTGATCATTTTATTTTCTCTGAAGTCCACTATATCTGATATTAATATAGTCACTCTTACTTTATTTTGATTAATGTTTGCATGATATATATTCTTTACCTCTTTCCTTTCAACCTGCCTATATATAAAGTGACTTTCTTATAGAGAGCGTACATTTGAGTCATGATTTTTAATCTACTCTACCAATTTCTGTCTTTTTAAAAAACAACTTTATTGAGATATAATTGACTTAATATACAATTCATCCGTTTAAATCGTACAATTCAGTTTTTTTGTAGATTCACAGATATGTGCAACTGTCACCACAATCAATTTTAAAATACTTTCATCACCTCAGAAAGAAACCCATACCTCTCTATTCCTTTCTCATCAACGCCCCCCACCCCAAACCACCACCCTGGTCCAATGCAACCATTCATCTACCTTTTGTCTGTATAGATTTATCTATTCTGGATGTTTTTACTGAATAGGATCATATGATATGTGGTCTTTTATGACTGACTTCCTTCACTTAGCAGTATGTCCTCAAGGTCCATCCATGTTGTGGCATGTATCAATAATTCATTCCTTTTTATGGCCAAAACATATTCCATTGTATTAATATAATACATTATCTATTCATCAGTTAATGCTTATTTGGGTTGTTTCCAATTTTTGACTATTATGAATAATGCTGCTATAGTCGTTCATGCACGTTTTTGTGTGGACATATGTTTTTATTTCTCTTGGGTGTATACTTAGAAAATAAATTGCTGGGTTATATGGTAGAACTCTATGTTTAATTCTTTGAGGAACTGCCAGACCGTTTTCCAGAGTGGTTGCACCCTTTTACATTCCCACCAGCAGTGTATGATGATTATGATTTCTCCACATCCTTGTCAACATCTGATATTATCCTATTTTTAAAATTATAGCCGTCCTAGTAGGTACAAAGTGGTATCTCACTGTGATTTTGATTTGAATTTCTCTGATGTCTAATGATGTCGACCATCTTTTCATGTGCTTATTGGCCATCTGTATATCTTCTTTGGAAAAATGTCTATTCAGATTATTTGCCTATTTTCAATTAAGCTCTTTGTCTTTTTTATTAAGTCATAAGAATTCTTTACTCTAGATACACATATCTCTTATCAAATATATGATTTGAAAATATTATCTACCATTCTGTGGGTTGTCTTTTCATTTTCTCAATAATATCCTTAGAAGCACAAAAATTTTTTATTTTGATGAAGTCCAACTTATTTCCCCTTCTTCTTCCTCTTCTTCTTCTTGTGTTGTATCTAAGAAACCACTGCCTACTCCAATGTTACAAAGATTTACACTGATCAATTTTTTCTAAGTTTTAGTGTTTACATTTAGGTCTTTGATCCATTTTGAGTTAATTTGTATATGATGTGAGGTGAAGATCCAACATTTTCTTTCGTGTGAGGATATCCAGTTATCCTAGCACCATTTGTTGAAAAGATATTCTTTCTCTATTGGATGTCTTGGTACACTTGTCAACTGACAACTGCATGGGCCTGGCGAGTGCTGCGGAAGGGTCTGCAGTGGCTGTAAGAGCTATTGGGGTTCTCAGCGGTACCTCTAGGTCCAATGGCTAGGGACCAAGGCAGGCAATGGTGGTGTCTGTGCAGCGGCTCAGCTGTGGGAAGAAGCTGCAAGTGTCTGTGTAGTGGCAGGGGCTGGTTGCAGACACACATGCAGTGGCAAGGGCCATTGCTAGTAGCAAAGGCTGGGGCCAGCTGTGGGTGCACCTACAGCTCTGGGGGCCCTGGCTGTTGGCAAGAACTCCTGTGGTATAGGGTCTTGCCATGGGCATGTGTGTAGCAGTGGAGGCTGGTGATAGAAGTCAGGCTGGTGGGATGCAGTTGTACAGGTAGACTGGCTAGCTGTAAGTGAGCACAGTGGTGCAGCCCAGTGACAGGAGTCAGTCAGGTCGGGGCTGGCAAGCAGCTATGGCGCCCTTGTTGTTGGTGTACACTCCTGTGGTTGCAGGGTCTTGCAACTGGCACATGGCAGTGGACAGGCTTGGACCAGTGGAGTGCAGGTGCAAAGCTGGAGTGGCTCATTGCAGGTAGGCCCAGCAGTGCAGACTAGTGACTGGAGATAGGGCAAAATCAAGACCCACAAGCAGCTGTGGGGCTGCGTTCGCAGGGCTGCAGGGTTTTGCCGTGGGTATGCACTTGGCAGTGGAGGCTGGAAGTGGGAGTCAGGCTGGCAGCATGCAGATGCATAGCTGGAGGCACTAGCCCCGAGCATGTGCACGGTGGTGGGGGTCAGCCACAGGGGTCTAGGCTGGTATCTTTGCACTTGTACAGAGGCTGGGGCTGGCTGCCTGTGCAATCCCAGGCTCTGGCAGGGAGGAAGGAGAAGGAGCAGGGAGGGACTCAGGCTGCTGAGTGAAATCTGGGGTGAAAACTGATGAAATCTGCAGGGGGTCCATGGTAGCTATGCAGGGGAAGGGGAGGGGGAGACTGACTCATTACTGTCGGGGGCTGGTGGTGGTGGAATTCAGGTTCCCCACTAGCTAGCATCACCTCCTGAGGCGGAGACTGCTCCTTATACTTCTGGACAGAGGTGAGAATTCCAACTCTCCGTTCAGCTTCCACTGACACCTCCCCAGTTGGAAAGGATAGCAGTGCCTTGTTACTGCTATCACATGGCCCCTATGACAATGGGGAGTGAGTGTGTGTGTGCGTGTTCGTGTGTGTGTGTGTGTGTGTGTGTGTGTGTGTGTGTAAGGGTAGCCTAATTATTGCTGGGTGGTAGTGAAAGTTCTGACTCTTCACCAGGGCTCCTCTGACACCACCTCAGGAAGGAGGGGAGGGGTGCCTCATTATTGCTGGGTGGGCATGGAAGTCTAGGCTTCCCACCCACACTATGGAGTGGGTGCTCCTTACTGCCAGGTGGGGTTGAAATTCCCAGATCCTTCCTTTGCCTTCTCTGACAGCACCCTGGTGGGTGGGGCTACAGTTCTTTCTGTTGTGTTTTGGTGGGAGTAGAGCAGCTATTATCTAAATGTTTTCTGTTTTACTAGGCTGCCCCTTTTGTAACTCTTTGGTTAGAGAGAGCAGGCTTTTGTTGGGGCCTTATTTTTTTGTCTGTGCCTGTTGGTGTTTTGAGGTTTCTGGCTTCTTCAGCTCTAAGTCTGAGATATATGAGGCATGCAGAAAACCCAGGTAACTCACACCCATACATTCCTTGGGTCTCCAGGTCTCTAGCCTTCTGCCTTCTTCTCTCCACCTTTCAGAAAGCAAACAAACAAATTAAAACCCCCCCAAACCCCACACAATATAAGAAATAATTATAAAAATATCAGCAAACAAAATAATGTAGATGCATTATATGTGGAATCTTAAAAGAAAGTTACAAATGAACTTATATACAAAACAGAAATAGACCCACAGGCATAGAAAACAAACTTATGGTTACCAAAAGGGAAAGTGGGGAGGGATAAATTAGGAGTTTGGGATTAACATATACACATGACTACATATAAAATAGATAACCAACAAGGGCCTACTGTATAGCACAGGGAACTCTACTCAATATTTTGTAATAACCTATAAGGGAAAATAATCTGAAAAAAATAGATGTATACATACATACGTATAACTGAATCACTGTGCTATATACCTAAAATTAACACAGCATTGTAAATCAACTATACTTCAATTAAAAAAGTAATGTAGATGGATTAAACTCATACCAAAAAAACCCTACAAATTAATGTCAAACTTTAATCAGTAGGTTTATTAGTGAAAAAAGCAGAAAGGAGCATTGCTGAGGATGTTTATGCTCCATTTTCAACATCTGGGATCTCAAAATGAGAAGACACAGTGGATGCTGAAACACAAAATTTCAAACACTGAAATGACTGACTTGCCTGCATAAATGTGGCTAGAACAAAATAATTACAGCATGAGTATTTTAAAGGACAAAATTGTCTACCTGCCCCCATTTGTTATGTCTACATTTATCTCCCCTCTTTCCTCATAGGCACCAGAAAATGTCCCCTGGATCAAGTCCAGTGGGTAGCTGGCAATCATAGGATTTGACTTTAGTAATAGGAAGCAGAGACAATAATCATCTCTGCTTATGAGCCCTGGAAGTCATCTCATTTGGATCTGTAGTTACAGGGTGCACTTCACTCCTTCAGTTTTTTTTTTTTTTTTTTTTCTTTTTTTTTTTTTTTTTCCAG
>NW_020185337.1:10539777-10702955 GCF_003031525.2 Neophocaena asiaeorientalis asiaeorientalis | reverse complement strand
TTTTTTTTTTTTTTTTTGCATTTCTTTTTCTTTTCTTCCAGTTTTATTGAGATATAATTGACATACAGTGTAAGTTTAAGGTGTAAAGCATAAGGATTTGACTTACATACATCATGAAATGATTACCACAATAAGTTTAGTGAACACAGATTATCTCATATAGATACAAAATTAAAGAAATAGAAAAAATTTTTTTCCTTGTGATGGGAACTCTTAGGATTTACTCTTTATTTTTTTAATACTTCTTTATTGGAGTATAATTTCTTCACAATACTGTGTTAGTTTCTGTTGTACAACAAAGTGAATCAGCCATATGCATACATATATCCCCATATCCCTTCCCTCTTGAGCCTCCCTCCCATCTTCCCTATCCCACCCCTCTAGGTTGTCGCAAAACACCTAGGTGATCTCCCTGTGCTATGCTTCTGCTTCCCACTAGCTAACTATTTTATATTTGGTAGTATATATATGTCGATGCTACTCTCACTTTGCCCCAGCGTCCCCATCTCCCTGCCGTGTCCTCAAGTCCATTCTCTATGTCTACATCTTTATTCCTGCCCTGCCACTAGGTTCATCAGTACCATTTTTTTTTTTTAGATTCCATATATATGTGTTAGCATATGGTATTTGTTTTTCTCTTTCTGACTTACTTCATCCTGTATGACAGACCCTAGGTCCATCCACCTCACTAAGGATAACTCAGTTTTGTTTCTTTTCTTTTTTTTTTTTTTTTTTGCGGTACGAGGGCCTCTCACTGTTGTGGCCTCTCCCATTGCGGAGCACAGGCTCCGGACGCACAGACTCAGCGGCCATGGCTCACGGGCCCAGCCACTCCGTGGCATGTGGGATCTTCCCAGACCCGGGCACGAACCCTTGTCCCCTGCTTCGGCAGGTGGACTCTCAACCACTGCACCACCAGGAAAGCCCAGTTTTGTTTCTTTTTATGGCTGAGTAATAGTCCATTGTATATATGTGCCACATCTTCTTTATCCATTCATCTGTTGATGGACATTTAGGTTGCTTCCATGTCCTGGCTATTGTAAATAGTGCTGCAATGAACATTGTGGTACATGTCTCTTTTTGAATTACGGTTTTCTCAGGGTATATGCCCAGTAGTGGGATTGCTGGGTCATATGGTAGTTCTGTTTTTAGTTTTTTAAGGAAGCTCCATACTGTTCTCCATAGTGGCTGTATCAATTTACATTCCCACTAACAGTGCAGGAGGGTTCCCTTTTCACCCCACCCTTTCCAGCATTTACTGTTTCAAGATTTTTTGATAATGGCCATTCTGACTGGTGTGAGGTGATACCTCATTGTACTTTTGACTTGCATTTCTCTAATAATTAGTGATGTTGAGCATATTTTCATGTGCTTTTTGGCCATCTGTATGTCTTCTTTGGAGAAATGTCTATTTAGATCTTCCCCCCATTTTTTGATGGGGTTGTTTGTTTTTTAATATTAAGCTGCATGCACTGTTTGTATATTTTGGAGATTAGTCCTTTTTCAGTTGCTTCATTTGCAAATATTTGCTCCCATTCTGAGAGTTGTCTTTTTGTCTTGTTTATGCTGTCCTTTGCTGTGCAAAAGCTTTGAAGTTTAATTAGGTCCAATTTGTTTCTTTCTCTTTTTCTTTTCATTACTGTAAGAGGTGAGTCAAAAAAGATCTTGCTGTGTTTTATGTCAAAGAGTGTTTTTCCTATGTTTTCCTCTAAGAGTTTTATAGTGTCTGGCCTTACATTTAGGTCTTTAATCCATTTTGAGTTTATTTTTGGGTAGGGTGTTAGGGAATGTTCTAGTTTCATTCTTTTACATGTAGCTGTCCAGTTTTCCCAGCACCACTTATTGAAGAGGTTGTCTTTTCTCCACTGTATGGTCTTACCTCCTTTGTCGTAAATTAGATGACCATATGTGCGTGGATTTATCTCTGGGCTTTCTATCCTATACTATTGGTCTATATTTCTGTTTCTGTGACAGTACGATACTGTCTTGTTTACTAAAGCTTTGTAGTATAGTTTGAAGTCAGGGAGCCTGATTCCTCCAGCTCTGTTTTTTTTCCCTCAAGATTGCTTTGGCTATTCAGGGTCTTTTGTGTTTCCATACGAAGTGTAAAATTTTTTGTTCTAATTCTGTGAAGAATGCCATTGGTAGTTTGATAGGGATTACACTGAATCTGTAGATTGCTTTGGGTAGTATAGTCATTTTCACAATATTGATTCTTCCAATCCAAGAACATGGTATATCTCTCCAATCTGTTTGTGTCATCTTTGATTTCTTTCATCAGTGTCTTATAGTTTTCTAAATACAGGTCTTTTACCTCTTTAGGTAGGTTTATTCCTAGATACTTTATTCTTTTTGTTGCAATGGTAAATGGGATTGTTCCCTTAATTTCTCGTTCTGATTCTTCATTGTAAGTGTATAGGAATGCCAGAGATTTGTGTCCATTAATTTTGTATCCTGCAACCTTACCAAATTCATTAATTAGTTCTAGTAGTTTTCTGATGGCATCTTTAGGATATTCTATGTATAGTCTCATGTCATCTGCAAACAGTGACAGTCTTAATTCTTCTTTTCCAATTTGTGTTCCTTTTATTTCTTTTTCTTCTCTGATTGCCATGGCTAGGACTTCCAAAACTATGTTGAATAATAGTGGTGAGAGTGGACCTCCTTGTCGTGTTCCTGATCTTAGTGGAAATGCTTTCAGTTTTTCACCATTGAGTATGATGTTGGCTGTGGGTTTGTCATATATGGCCTTTATTATGTTGAGGTAGGTTCCCTCTATGCCCATTTTCTGGAGAGTTTTTATCATAAATGGGTGTTGAATTTTGTCACAAGCTTTTTCTGCATCTATTGAGATGATATATGGTTTTTATTCCTTAATTTGTTAATATGGTGTATCACATTGATTGATTTTTGTATATTGAAGAATCCTTGCATCCCTGGAATAAATCCCACTTGATCATGATGTATTATCCCTTTAATATGTTGTTGG
Organism: Neophocaena asiaeorientalis asiaeorientalis; assembly: GCF_003031525.2. Classification (NCBI taxonomy): domain Eukaryota; kingdom Metazoa; phylum Chordata; class Mammalia; order Artiodactyla; family Phocoenidae; genus Neophocaena; species Neophocaena asiaeorientalis. The sequence continues at coordinate 10,699,966 of NW_020185337.1, read as the reverse complement.
ATTCTGTTTGCTCGTGTTTAGTTCAGGATTTTTGCATCGATGTTCATCAGTGATTTTGGTCTATAATTTTCTTTTTTGTGATATCTTCTTCTGGTTTTGGTATCAGGGTGATGGTGGCTTCGTAGAATGAATTTAGCAGTGTTCCTCCCTCTGCAATTTTTTGGAAGAGTTTGAGAAGGATCAGTATTAGCTCTTCTCTAAATGTTTGATAGAATTCCCCCGTGAAGTCATCTGGTCCTGGACTTTTGTTTGTAGGAAGATTTTTAATTATAGTTTGAATTTCATTACTTTTGATAGGTCTGTTTATGTTTTCTAAATCTTCCTGGTTCAGTTATGGAAAACTGTACCTTTCCAAGAATTTGTCCATTTCTTCATGGTTGTCCATTTTATTGGCGTATAGTTTTTTGTAGTAGTCTCTTATAATCCTTTGTATTTCTGTGGTGTCAGTTGTGATTTCTCCTTTTTCATTTCTAATTTTATCGATTTGTGTCCTCTCCTTTTTTTCTTGATGAGTCTGGCTAAGGGTTTATCAATTTTGTTTATCTTCTCAAAGAAGCAGCTTTTAGTTTTATTGATCTTTGCTAATGTTTTCTTCTTTTCTATTCCATTATTTCTTCTTTTAAACTTTTTAAAATTAACTTTATTTTTTATAGCAGTTTTATGCTCACAGCAAAATTGTTTGGAAAGTACAGTGAATTCTCATACATGCCCATTCCCACACATGTACATCCTCCCCCACTATGAGCATCTGTACTATAGTGGTGTGGTTGTTACAGTCAATGAACATACATTGACATGTCATTATCACCCCAAATCATTAATTTATATTAGGGTTCACTCTTGGCATTGTACATTCTGTGGGCTTGACAAATGTATAATAACATGTACCCATTGTAATATCATACAGAATAGATTCATTGTCCTAAAAATCCTCTGTAGTCTGCCTATTTATCCCTCCGCTGCCCCATTAACCCCTTATAACCACTGCTCCTTTTGTTGTTTCCATAGATTTGTCTTTTCCTGAATGTCATATAGTTGGAATCATACAGTATGTAGCCTTTTCAGATTGGCGTCTTTCACTTAGAAATATCCATTTAAATTTCCTCCATGTCTTTTCATGGCTGGAAAGCTCATTTCTTTTCAGCACTGAATAATATTCCATTGTTTGTATGTACCACAGTTTTGTGTATCCATTCACTTACTGAAGGACATCTTGGTTGCTTCTAAGTTTTGGTAGTTTTGAAAAAAGCTGTTATAAACATTCATGTGCAGGTTTTTGTATGGATGTTTTGTATGAACAGTTTTCAGTTCTTTTGGGTAAGTACCAAAGAGCATAGTTTCTGAATTATGTAGTAAGAGTATGTTTAGTTTTTTTAAGAAATCACAAAAATAACTTCCAAAGTGGCTGCACCATTTTGCTTTCCTAACAGCAATGAGTGAGAGTTCCTGTTGCTCCACATCCCTGCCAGCATTTGGTGTGTGAGTGTTTAGGATTTTTGCTGTTCTAGTAGGTGTGTAGTGCCATCTCATTGTTGTTTTAATTTGCAATTCTGTAATGACATGTGATGTCAAACATATTTTTATAACTTTATTTGCTATTTGTATATCTTCTTTGGTGAGGTGTCTGTTAAGTCTTTGGCCCACTTTTTAATAGAGTATTTTCTTATTGTTGAGATTTAAGAGGTTTTTATATATTTTGGATAAGTCCTTTATCAGATAGGTCTTATATTTCAAATTTTATATTATTTTATTTTTTATACAGCAGGTTCTTATTATTTATCTATTTTATACATCTTAGACTATATATGTCAATCCCAATCTTCCAGTACATCCCCTCACTGTCCCACCACCCCCGCTTTTCCCCTTTGGTGTCCATACATTTGTTCTCTACATCTGTGTCTCAATTTCTGCCCTGCAAATTGGTTCACCTGTACCATTTTTCTAGATTCCATTTTTCTTTTTCTGACTTACTTCACTTTGTATGATGGTCTCTAGGTCCATCCACATCTCTACAAATTACCCAATTTCATTCCTTTTTATGGCTGAGTAATATTCCATTGTATATATGTACCACATCTTCTTTATCCACGCATCTGTCGATGGGCATTTAGGTTGCTTCCATGACCTGGCTATTGTAAACAGTGCCACAATGAACATTGTCACGCATGTGTCTTTTTGAATTATGGTTTTCTCTGGGTATATGCCCAGTAGTGGGATTGCTGGGTCATATGGTAATTCTATCTTTAGTTTTTAAAGGACCCTCCATACTGTTCTCCATAGTGGCTGTATCAATTTACATTCCCACCAACACTGCAAGAGGGTTCCCTCTGGTAGAGCTAATCAATGAATTTGGTAAAGTTGCAGGATACAAAATTAATACACAGAAATCTCTTGCATTCCTATACACTTACAATGAAAGAGCAGAAAGAGAAATTAAGGAAACAGTCCCATTTACCATTGCAAAAAAAGAATAAAATACCTAGGAATAAGCCTAACTAAGGAGGTAGAAGACCTGTACTTAGAAAACTATAAGACACTGATGGAAGAAATCAAAGATGACACAAATGGATGGAGAGATATACCATGTTCTTGGATTGGAAGAATCAATACTGTGAAAATGACTATACTACCCAAAGCAATCTCGAGATTCAGTAAAATCCCTATCAAACTACCAATGGCATTTTTTACAGAACTAGAACAAAAAATCTTAAAATTTGTGTGGAGACACAAAAGACCCCAAATTGCCAAAGCAATGTTGAGGGAAAAAAACGGAGCTGGAGGAATCAGACTCCCTGACTTCAGACTATACTATAAAGCTACAGTAATCAAGACAATATGGTACTGGCACAAAAACAGAAATATAGATCAATGGAACAGAATAGAAAGCCCAGAGATAAACCCACACACTTATTGTCAACTAATCTATGACAAAGGAGGCAAGGGTATACAATGGAGAAAAGATAGTCTCTTCAATAAGTGGTGCTGGGAAAACTGGACAGCTACATGTAAAAGAATGAAATTAGAACACTTCCTAACACCATACACAAAAATAAACTCAAAATGGATTAAAGATGTAAATGTAAGACCAGACACTATAAAATTCTTAGAGGAAAACATAGGAAGAGCACTCTTGGACGTAAATCAGCACAAGATCCTTTTTGACCCACCTCCTGGAGTAATGGATATAAAAACAAAAATAAACAAATGGGACCTAATAAAACTTAAAAGCTTTTGCACAGCAAAGGAAACTATAAATAAGACGAAAAGACAACCCTCAGAATGGGAGAAAATATTTGCAAATGAATCAATGAAGAAAGAATTAATCTCCAAAATATATAAACAGCTCATGCAGCTCAATATTAAGAAAACAAACAACCCAATCAAAAATGGGGGGAAGATCTAAATAGACATTTCTCCAGCGAAGACATACAGATGTCCAAGAGGCATGTGAAAAGCTACCCAATAATTACTAATTATTAGAGAAATGCAAATCAAAACTGCAATGAGGTATCACCTCACACTGCTTAGAATGGGCATCATCAGAAAATCTACAAACAACAAATGCTGGAGAGAGTGGGGAGAAAAGGGAACCCTCTTGCACTGTTGGTGGGAATGTAAATTGATACAGCCACTATTTCATTTATTTCTGCTCTGATCTTTATGATTTCTTTGCTTCTGCTGACTTTGGGTTTTCTTTGTTCTTTCTCTAGTTGCTTTAGGTGTAGGGTTAGATTGTTTATTTTAGACTTTTCTTGTTTCTTGAGGTGAGATTGAATTGCTGTAAACTTCCCTCTTAGAACTGCTTTTGCCACGTCCCATAGGTTTTGGGTCATCCTGTTTTCATTGTCATTTGTTTCTATGTATTTTTTTTTCACTTGGTCAAGATTTTTTTCAAGGCCTGAAAACACTGACTAATCGAAAATGGCCCTACTGCAATTTCTTATAATATATAAATACTTAATATAAAACTTTAAAAAATGTAGACACTATTAACTAACTCCTAAACCACACACAATAGGCTTTTCAAAAGCAATAGTTATTTAACAAAATGTAAGGTGACAATATCAAAGAATTTTCACACTTAATGAGTACACAATCAGTCACAAGCTACTCAAACAAACACAAATCTTTTTTACACTTTCCATGTTTGTTTTTAACTTTGTTTCATAGAACCACTGATAATTCAGGCTTTTTTCAAGTATAGGATTTCTAACATTCAATTACATTTTCTAAGTATTTCTATAAAGAAGAAATGAAAAAGACACATACTACATTGTTTGCCATAAATTCATACACCAAAAAGTCAAAACAATCCAAGTGAATTTATTCCTGCTTCTCCCTTCTCCAACATTAGCTTTAGATGTTCTTCTAAATATTATATAAACAGTTTTGTTAAACTCAGTTCTCTCATTGATGCAGATTAGGGGAAAATGGTTTTATAATAAGTTATCTTTAAAATTATCTTCTAAATAGCACTCTTTAGCCTTAAATTACATTGTGCTCACACAACTACAACAGTTTGCATTTGCTCAGGAACATATAATCACATTAAAAACAAATGACCTTGTATTTCATAGTTTAGCTGGCTCTTAAAATAGTTTCCCTGTGGGGGAAACAAGTATTTTGTGTTGTTTAAGAAACTGGTATATGTAAATGAAATGCTAGGTGTTCGTTTAACCTACAGATGAACTTTTGGGTGTTTTTTCTAAAATGCAAGAGATATGTGCTTAATCACTGTTCATATAGTGAAGGAATGGGATGGCAGATACAGACGCAGATGAAACTCTACATTCTGTAAGTGTAGAGTTGGATATTCTAAATGGAAGAACTGACACTGACAGTTATTTACAGGAAACAAAGGTTAAGAAAAATGTTGAAGAATATCTACTCTTAAAAAGAGAGAAGTGTTATACAACACATAAATGAGAGCTAGAGATTCAAAAAACACTTATTTTACTGTTTTAAAAGAAAAACAAAAAAATAATAGGGAGAGAGTCTAGACCAATTAGAACTGAGGCAGCTGTAACAAAAATGGAACACAGTATAATGATTTGAGCCCTTAAAGGAAATGACTAACTAAAATGAAATTTCACGTCTTCATGTCTATAATAATATATAAATGCACAAAATATCAAAAATATGAAGTCTGAATTTTTCCCCTTATGTTTGTAATAAACTGTCAAGCCTCTGCTTAATATAGTTACTTTTATAAGCCTTCTGATTATCAGAGCATGCTATACAGGTACATGCATGCTAGAATTTTACCATGAGAATTATAGTTCTCATCTCAAACTAGTGACTTGCCTGTTACCCATATTTATATATATATTTCATTTCCATTATAAAACACTTAAGACATTTCTAGTGGTACATTTTAATTAACATATTACATAAAAAAGAATCTTGATTTTTAAAATGAACCTTTTTAGTACTGTAACATGATGGGTTTAATTGAACAGTTGGAACATAATATGGTAACTACATTGTACTGTTTAATTCACATTAATTCACAGTTTAATGTAGGAAAATGTTTGATTTTTAAAGTATAACCAAGATGAGACTGTAGAGTTATAAGCAGTAAAATATTAGAAAACAGTGAATGAATAAATATGATGCTTTTCCATCAGTGGCCATTCATTATTTTGCTTTTAGGAACCTGGAAGAAATTGTCTTCTTTGAGTTTCAAATGTTCTGGTAAATCTAGTCGTTTCTTAGCTTCCTCAATATCACCTTGAATTGCTGAAATAAGTGACTCTAAAGAATCAAAAGTTCTTTTCTGGTCTGGGGTAGCCGACGATGGCCACGTTGAGAATTTCCCCGTAGAAGTCCTCTTTGAAAGTATGCATGATATGAGTTTCCATGGACTGTTTTGTATTCTTGTAGTTTGGGTTCCATCCTATGCTCACCACCATCTTATGGACGTCTCCACTTCCAACACTGGCCCAACCATAATATATGCCAGTGGATACGTCAGCTGGAAGATTATCTACTACTTGTTCAGGAAAGTTAGCTGTAGGGATGCCCAGCTACTTGGAGCCGCGACCGAAGCCCCGCACCGCCTGGCTGCGGTGGAAGTACGGCAGGTGCCTCATGACGCCGTCAGCTAAGGGTGCAGGCTGTGGTCCAGTCTGCGCGTCCCGTGGAGCCGCTGTTGAGGCGGTGCCTGGACCCCCTGGACCAGCCGGGGGACATGGGTGGGAACTCCGCAGGCCAGCCGGCTGGCTGGGCGAGTGCACGGGCATACAACGGGTCTAGCGGCACAGACGACACACCATGGCGAGACCCTCACGCCTGACCGAACAGAAGGTGCCGGGTGACTCAGATGCGGCGTCTGGGCTCCGGAACGCCGGCGACTGAGGAAGTGTGTATTTCTGTGTATTTTTAAATTTCTTCTTTGATTTCTTCAGTGATCTCTTGGTTATTTAGTAGTGCACTGTTTAGCCTCCATGTATTTGTGGTTTTTACAGGTTTTTTTCCCTGTAATTGATTTCCAGTCTCATAGCATTGTGGTCAGAAAAGATGCTTCATACGATTTCAATTTTCTTAAATTTCCCAAGGTTTGATTTGTGACCCAAGATGTGATCTATCCTGGAGAATGTTCCATGTGCAGTTGAGAAGAAAGTGTATTCTGCCACTTTCAGGTGGAATATTCTATAAATATCAATTAAATCTCTCTGGTCTATTGTGTCATTTAAACCTTGTGTTTCCTCATTTATTTTCTGTTTGGATGATCTGTCTACTGATGTAAGGGGGGGTGTTAAAGTCCCCTACTATTATTGTGTTACTGTTGATTTCCCCTTTCATGGCCGTTAGGATTTGCCTTATGTATTGAGGTGCTCCTATGTTGGATACATAAACATTTATAATTGTTATATCTTCTTCTTGGATTGATCCCTTGATCATTATGTAGTGTCCTTCCTTATCTCTGGTAACAGTCTTTAAAGTCTATTCTATCTGATATGAGAATTGTTACTCCAGCTTTCTTTTGATTTCCATTTGCATGTAATATCTTTTTCCAGCCCTTCAGTTTCAGTCTGCATGTGTCCCTAGGTCTGAAGTGGGTCTCTTGTAGACAGCATATAAAGGGGTCTTGTTTTTGTATCCATTCAGCCAGTCTTTGTCTTCTGGTTGGGGCATTTAATCCATTTATACTCAAGGTTATTACCAATATATATGTTCCTATTACCATTTTCTTAATTGTTTTGGGTTTGTTTTCGTGGGTCTTTTTTCTTCTCTTGTGTTTCCTGCCTAGAGAAGTTCCTTTAGCATTTGTTGTAAAGCTGGTTTGGTGGTGCTGAATTCTCTTAGCTTTTGCTTGTTTGAAAAGCTTTTGATATCTCCGTGGAATCTGAATGAGATCCTTGCTGGGTAGAGTAATCTTGGTTGTAGGTTTTTCTCTTTCGTCACTTTAAGTATATCTGCCACTCCCTTCTGGCCCGCAGAGTTTCTGCTGAAAAAATCAGCTGATAACCTCATGGGGATTCCTTTGTATGTTATTTGTTGCTTTTCCCTTGCTGCTTTTTATACTTTTTCTTTGAATTTAATTTTTGTTAGTTTGATTAATATGTGTCTTGGTGTGTTTCTCCTAGGGTTTATCCTGTATGGGACTCTCTGTGCTTCCTGGACTTGATTGACTATTTCCTTTCCCATGTTAGGGAAGTTTTCGACTATAATCTCTTCAAATATTTTATTCTTTTTCTCTTCTTCTTCTGGGGCCCCTATAATTCAAATGTTGGTGCATTTAGTGTTGTTCCAGAGGTCTCTGAGACTGTCTTCAATTCTTTTCATTCTTTTTTCTTTATTCTGCTCCTTGGCAGTTATTTCCACCATTTTGTCTTCCAGCTCACTTATTCGTTCTTCTGCCTCAGTTATTCTGTTATTGATTCCTTCTAGTGTATTTTTCATTTCAGTTATTGTGTTGCTCATCTCTGCTTGTTTGTTCTTTAGTTCTTCTAGATCTTTGTTAAACACTTCTTGTATTTTCTCAATCCGTGCCTCCATTCTATTTTCGAGATTCTGGATCACCTTTACTATCATTACTCTGAATTCTTTTTTCAGGTAGATTGCCTATTTCTTCTTCATTTATTTGGTCTTGTAGGTTTTTACCTTGTTCCTTCATCTGTGACATAGTCTTTTTTCATCTCACTTTTTTTTTTTTTTATGAGTAAAATTGTGTTCCTGTCTCACTGGTTGTTTGGCTTGAGGCTTCCAGCACTGGAGTTTGTAGGCTGTTGGGTAGAGCTGGGTCTTGGTGCTGAGATGAGGACCTCCGGGAGACCTCACTCCGATGAATATTTCCAGGAGTCTGAGGTTCTCTGTTAGTCCAGTGGTTCGGACTCGGAGCTCCCACCACAGGAGCTTCAGCCGACCCCTGGCTCATGAACCAAGATCCCGCAAGCTGCACAGGTTGGCAAAAAACAAAAAAAAAAGAGAACAATAACAAAGTAAAAAATAAAATTAGACTAGGAAACAAACAGATATGTTAGAAAGAAAAAATATACATATAGATGAAACAACAACCAGAAGGTAAAACAGAACCACAATAGTATAAAAGAGGAGAAAAAAAAAAAGGTGGAAATGCCTTGGCTGTGAAGGGTGGGACCTAAGCAGGGGTGGGGTTTGGGTGGTGGGTGGGGCCTCTGCTTAGGACCCACAGGGCTGGAAAAGGCCCTGGGGGTGTGGGGTGTGGGACCTCGGCTCAATGGAACAGAAGGGGCCCAGCCGTGTCTCCCACCTCTGGTCTCAGAGGACGGGGGACCCCACCAGGGAGCTCAGCAGTTTTCCCGGGCTTGAGTGGGTGAGGCAAATATCCTCCACTCCTCTCCCGCTCCTCTGGTCCTGGGCTGCCCCACCACCTCAGCCTCCCTCCTATGCCCCCAGGACCCACGCAGCCTGGAGAGGGCTTTGGAGGCCGGGGGACTGGCCTGGGAGCTCAGTAGGTTTCCTGGGCTCTAGTGGGTGGTGCCAATGCCCTCTGCTCCTTCCCCTGCTCCTCTGGTCCTGGAGGGACCCTCCCGCCTGCCTCTCCTCTTCTCCCCCAGCCTCCCTCCCATGCCCCCAAGACCAGTGTGGCCCGGAGGGGGCCTCTGAGGGCGTAGGACCCTGCCCAAGAGCCCGCAGACATCCCCGGCCGATTGGGCAGGGGATACGCTGGGCACACACCCCACGATCTGAGCCCCCGAGCGTCCCTCCAGGCATGGGAACCCCTCACCCCTCTCAGCCACACCCCTCAGGGTGCCAGTCCTGTTCCGCCTCCACTTTTCCTCCCCAACTCAGTCCCCACACATCCTACCGGTTTGCTTTGGGGTTCCTCCCATCTCCTTGGGCGTTGAGGTCCCCCATCCACATCCTGCAGGAGCCGTAGTCGTGGGGAGATGCAAACTCCGAGTCTTCCCACACTGCCATCTTGACTCCACCACCTAGGATTTACTCTTTTAACATCTTTCATATATAATGTACAGCGGTTTTAATTATATTTATCATATGTGCATTATATCCCTAGTACTTATTTATCTTATAACTGGAAGTTTGTATCTTTTGACTACCTTCATCTAACTCACCCCCCCCCAACCCCTACCTCTAGTAACTACAAATCTGATTTTTAACTCTTCACTCCATGACATTTAATCACCTTGTAGCTGCCCATGAGCTGGTATGATTGGAAAGGGAGGATTCCCACAGCATCTGTTTTCTAGTTGTGAATGGCTACATGAGAATCATCATAGTATTCCACTTCAAATGTCAGCTTCTTAGCTTCATCCCTCATCTCCTGTGGTACTACACAACCACTTCCAACAGCTGTAAAACAGTTCTCTGTTAGGAAGAATAATAAGCATTATACATTGTATAGTGGCAGGTACCCTAGATGTGTGCAGTATTCGACTTCCATTGTTCTAAATGCATTTGTAGTACCTTGGCTCATTAACACATGTTCTTATCTATTCATTTATTTAAACAGCTTTTTTTTACTGAGCCAATCCCATGTTTCAGGCATTGCATTTGATGCTGTGGTAATGATGATGAATATGATATTCAAAGAGTTCACAGTCTAATAGTGCAAACAAATAATTAATCAGACAATTACAATATAGTGTTTGACATGTTATAATGGGGGGGGTAGAGGGTGCAATAGGAACAGAGAGGAAGTATATGTAACCTAGATTTCTGGGAGCTTGAGGGCCCTGCTATAATGTGACTTGGACAATGGCTGGGAGTTAAGGAACATGGAGTTTGGTGGGGATGGGGTTTGGGCATGGATGGGTTTCAGAACAAGGAACTACATGTGTGAAGGCTCAGAGACAAGGGAGCCTGGTATCATTTGAGGGGCAGGAACTGGGAGAAGACTGAAAGAAGCTCAGTGTGATTGAGGCACTGTGCGCGAGGAGTGAAATGAAAGATGTGAGAGTAACATGGAAGATTCATGTAGAGAAAGGAGTGGTAAGAATACAAAATTTACTCAGCTGGTAATTGGCTGTGTGATCCTGGTAAGTCACTACACTGCGCTTACCTGGATCTTGATTTTCTTCCCCATAAAATGAAGGTGACAGCCAAATGACCTCAGAAATTACATCTGCCCATACCCTATCAAAGCTAAGTTCAGTAAGTCCCTTTGCAGAAAGGTTTCTGCAAATGGCTTCTGTTAGTGGGGTTGGGAAGGGTTAATAATATTCTATCCCAGGAGTATAAAACCCAGAAGCTTGGTCTGAATTTTATTTTTCTCATGGAAGTTCATCTCAGTTTCTTTGCACTCCGTTTTGTTCTATTACTACATACTATTTTGTTCTATTACTACATACACTGTTAATATTACAAAGAATAATGTTATTTATTTTAACCTTTGGTACCAAAGTCTAATGTTGCTAAATCATAGATAATTATCAAGCCAATCCCAATAAAGTAAATTTAAAGAGAAGTAACATTTCCTCATATTCCAATTCAGTAGTGTAAATTGCTTGAGGACTTTCTGAATAAGTTGGAAAAAACTGCCTGTTTCTAGGGTCAAATTCTGAAATTAGGTTTCAAGGTAGGGAAGATGACTGTATTAAATTAATATCTGGGGCTTATTTATAGTCATTACCTGTTAGTTATAGTAAATGTGAAGAGCAGAAGTGGCAAATTTTCTGATCTTTTTATGTGCTTGTAAACTCTGCAAAAGTGGCCATTTAGCAATAAATGCATGTTCTCCATCAAATTAGCATCAATGCCTACCCCATCTCCTCAGGAAATTAGATTCACCTTTTGCATTTTCACCCACGATTTGGTGACCATGGTCTTTAAATATGTTGAGAACACTAAATTTAAAATGCTTGAAAAGCTATGTGTTATTAATTTTCAGTTTAGATTTTCTCGCGTACACCATTGTATGAAACATTGCGTTAACCTCATGCTTCAATGGAGAAGAATCTAAGTTCTAAATTCTCAGCATGCTTATCTTTTCCTATGAATGCGAAGCTTCAATCCACAGTCAATAATGTGGGAACTGTCTATTGTTTTTCTAGGCTAGTGATGGATGGATTTTGGTACTCTCTTACTGCTGGTGACAAAATAGGATACATTTATTTAAATACTGCTGAGAGATAGGAGTGAAATATTTAGCTGAAGATTTTTAAAGGAGAGCTACTTAAGGGTCAGTTTCAGAGTTCTATAAAAAGTATTTGGGCCACATTGTTTCAGAACCCAGAACCATAGTCTCATAAGCTCTGAACTCAATATACATAGAAGCATGGGCGGACTCATAGAGCTAGAAAGTGGCTTCAAGGTCAAACACTCCAACACCTGTATTTTTGAGATGCTTTGTAGCTTGACTGATTTCAGTCAATCTACAAAGTGCACTTTAATCATTTCAACCAAAATTATTGTTGATTTATGTCAATCACTACTAGGTGGGACTGCTTAGCAATATCATATAGTAAGGCCCAGAAAATGCATGATAATATACTAGGAAAACCCAGTTCTCTTTAGATGTAAAAATTCTTGCACTCTTACTTGTTTACATAGAAAATATTTTGCAATCAAGGCCTTTAAACTCACTCAGTACTCTACACAAACACAATCTGGCCCTTGCAGATGGAATTGTTTGCTGCTTACCATATGCAAGTTTTGTTCTCTCTTTTCTGGGTTCTTACACACAGTTCCAATTTCTACAGTGTCTTTTACCCTGTTGTTCATGTTGTAGTTCTATAAGCTCCCAAGGCTCAGATTAGGGCTGACCTGCTCCCCGAGGGCTTCCCGTCTTCCAGTCAGAAATGAGGTCTCTATGCCTTGAATCTGTAGTCTTCTGGATTTCATTCAACTCTGCTTTTCCAGTGTGTCTAGCACAATGTTGTTATTAAATGTTTAATGAATGTATGCTGAAGAGAAATATTTCTGAAATACCAAACAGTAAACTGTTGATTGAAAATAAACCCATAAAAGCAGCACAAATTGTACCTTGTAAATAAATAATTTTCTGGAAGAAGTTAGGTCATTTCAAAATTGTGTTACAGTCGGTGGCTAATTAAGTTGTACTATAATTTAATTTAATTCCCAATTAAATTTAATTTATTGGTCATATATATCAGTACTCAAACAAATCACAATGAAAATTTTATTATAACATAATTTTGTAGTATTTTTCCTTTCATTGGTCTTGCCTTTTATTTTCACATTTGATCTTCATACCTGTTTCTCAAGAAAAGAGGTATCATTATCCCCATTTTATAGATGAGGACAGTGATGACATGGGCAAAGGTAGCCATCTGGGGTCACACAGTGACTGCTTAAAGGGCTCTTCAAAACTGACTTAAAGCTCTTTTATTGCCATTCTCTAAACGGTTTCCCACAGCCACCCTCTTTTATACTTGATCTGAGACCTCTCACTTCTCATAAAGTCTTGGGTGTAAGAGTCATATGCATAAGATATCTCACATTACACAAACACACATACACACAAATACCAATTTCCATCTTGGAGCAATTCAAATGCCTTATTGATTTCTTTCAAAAGGCAACGTATGCGGGGGGACTTCCATGGTGGCGCAGTGGTTAAGAATCCGCCTGCCAATGCAAGAGACACAGGTTCAAGCCCTTGTCCGGGAAGATCCCACATGCTGCGGAGCAGCTAAGCCCGTGTACCACAACTACTGAGCCTGCACTCTAGAGCCCACGAGCCACAGCTACTGAGCCTGCATGCCACAACTACTGAGCCCGTGCACCTCAAGCCCGTGTTCCGCAACAAGAGAAGCCACCACAATGAGAAGCCCGCACACCACAACAAAGAGTAGCCCCCGCTCGCCGCAACTAGAGAAAGCCCGCATGTAGCAACGAAGACCCAATGCAGCCAAAAATAAATAAATAAATAAAGGCAACTTATGGGTTATAAGTAGATCTATGTTAATTTTTTTTACAAGTAGTCAGTTACCAGTTTAGGAATAGAGTCTGGTTTTAAACTCTGTAGAAGGCGAGGTCAATAATAACAAGACTTGGAAAAAAAGAAAACTAAACAAAGAATCAAATGAACTGTTTATGTAGAAAATTGGCAAAAGTATTCATGGGGGATAGTAAACCATTTACTTTTTGACTCCTTTCCTAATCATCAAAAGCAAGGTAATTTAATTCATAGCAGAATCCAGTTACTGCTCAGTAGTACTAAGATTACCAATATGGTAGCTGAGCCCTACATGGGCTATAGTAGACTGGACTGTTGGAGTGGATCCAGTACTGCCATGATCGCAGACCATCAGCCCGCAGCTATCCTTTGTGCTCAGGGCACCAGTGATTTCCTGTAACAGCTTACCCTCCAGCTGGTATGATTTGAGTTACCATGTACCAAGCCTCTCTGAGGCTCTAGATATATCTCCTTCACAAACCTAACATTTCAACCTCAGAAATAAAATTCTGTACTTTAATAGTGTTTTGAGAGTAACGTAGTAGAGTAGTTGCAGAAGTTGCTGGTGGCATCCTGCCTAGATCCAATTTACTATTTGATTACAGTGAGTAAGGCAGAAGCAGGCATTATTTTCCCTATTTTTCTGACTTTGAGGGGACTGATGTTCGGAGAGGTTAAATATTTTTTACTGATTGTATTTATTATGTTTTTCTTTTTTAAAAATATATTTTAGAATACTTTGATATCTTGGGACCTTTTGGACCCAGCGAGGGACTGCCTCTCCCGGGGTTAGCTAATTTCCAGAGACAGCAAACAGCTTGCTTCAGTACATCTTTGATATGCAAGCCAACCAATCTCAGTCCATATCCCCCATCCACCTCCTTTTATTGGTGCCAACATTCTGGGACACTATCCTCCTGCCCTAAATCACCCCAGGGCCAGTTACCAGATAACTGGGACCACCCCTATGGCCCAGAACCCACTGAAACTCACTTAGCCTGCCTACCCCACCTTGCCTGTTCCTTTTCCTGAAATCCACAATAAAGGCCCTGGCCCATGCTTTTCCTTAGCTCTTTCTGCATCCTGACTGACCCTGGGCTTCCCCATATGGCCCTGCATGGCGTGGCATGCTCCCTTCTTTTGGGGGAACTGTGAGCAATAAACTCTTCTTTCGAGGCAGTTGTCACTGTGTCTGTCATCGTACCGTATCTGACTAAATCAAATCCTGGTACATTTTAAGACACTGATGGACATCTAGAAAGTGGAAGTGCTGAACCTAGAACCCAGGTCTTCATATTCCTAGCAGGGTTGTGTTTCTACAACATTATGTTCTTTATAAATGTTATGTAAAATTACATTTAAGGCTATTTTGAAATGTTAGGATATGGTAAAAAAAAAAAAAAAAAGGGGGTTGACTTCTTTTTATAAAAGATAGCTATTCCACGGGCTTCCCTGGTGGCGCAGTGGTTGAGAGTCCGCCTGCCGATGCAGGGGACGCGGGTTCGTGCCCCGGTCCGGGGGGATCCCACGTGCCGCGGAGCGGCTGGGCTCGTGAGCCATGGCCGCTGAGCCTGCGCGTCCGGAGTCTGTGCTCCGCAACGGGAGAGGCCACAACAGTGAGAGGCCCGCGTACCACAAAAAAAAAAAAAAAAAAAAAAAAAAAAAAGATAGCTAGTACACTTTATCAGAGCCTTGGCCTCAAATATTTTATGTTGCCTAATGGGACAATTTTTACTAAAATATTTGAATATTATGTAATTGTTATGCAAGATTTTGAGTAACTTAGAAACTTGTCAGCATGGAATTGAATGATAGGAAAAAGCCATCACAGATTTTTCCATCCAAAACAAGAATCTTATTAAGGGTGTTTTTCTTCAGTGTGTTGCATATAGTGAGAGAAGATGGAGACATGGCAGATACATGAGGAATGTTAGAAAATGTGAATAAATTCCTTCAATGAAGCAAAGGGTTAGCGCTGAGAAGAAATATCGGTGTCAATTATACTTAGTCATTCCAAGCACCAGCCTCATCACTTTTGAAATGGTTTAATTTTTAAATTGGGTTTTTATTCAAATTGGAAATTCAGACATCTAGAGTTTCTGGAAAAAGAAACTTTCATGATGGGAGGTTGGTCAATGGTAAAGTTTTCTCTAGTATTTGACATTGAAGTACTTATACAATTTTATTTACATTTAATCAACTCATGGAAAACCGCACGAATGAAGAAATAAAAGAGCACCCAGATATCTTAAAACAGCAAGAAATCCTTCACTTATCTTTTGCAATATATGTGCCTTCCTCCTCAACTTTTGTCTGAAGCTACTGTTATCATTATTGTTTCTGCTACAGTTAAACATTAATTTTGTGCCTAACGTGTGTCAGCTTGTTTGCCAAGTGCTTTACCTGCATTTTCTCCTTTAGTTCTCACTACACTAGGTAAGAAAAGAACTACTATATTTACCCTATTTTTCAGATGGTGGGACTGGCAATCAAGGAGTTTAAAAAACTTGCTAAAAAAATGGTTATGAAGAACCTAGGGGCAGGACAGGAATAAAGACGCAGACTGAGGATACGGGGAGGGGGAAGGGTAAGCTGGGACGAAGTGAGAGAGTGGCATGGACGTATATACACTACCAAATGTAAAATAGATAGCTAGTGGGAAGCAGCCTCATAGCACAGGGAGATCAGCTTGGTGCTTTTGACCAGCTAGAAGATTGGGATCGGGAGAGTGGGAGGGAGGGAGACGCAAGAGGGAAGAGATATGGGGATATATGTATATGTATAACTGATTCACTTGGTTATAATGCAGAAAGTAAGACACCATTGTAAAGCAATTACACTCCAATAAAAACGTTAAAAAAGTAAATTCCTAGAGCAATTTTGAAAAATACCCACATTCAAAATCATTTATAACTATTCAATCAGCATTTCATTTTTATTTTAAGACTGAAGTCAAAGATGTTGAGGGAGTTGAAATGCTTGCCAATGTTCTTGTAGCTTGGAGCTGGGATCCTTGCCATGAAGACCATTACACTCAGTGTTGTTTGCATATCTCCTGAGGGTCTTGGGAAATAATATATGAGAAGCCAAAATCCAAAACGACAAAGATGTACACTTTTGTCTTCTTGACGAGAGCCAAACTACAAACAATCTGAATGTCCCACAAATGTTTTGGTGACTTGTTTCGAATCATTTTGATGATGTGCTTGGCAGATGCAAAATATAATTACCGAGATGTTATAGAAACACCAAATGTTCATAATACTTTTAAAATAATACAAAGTAATACAAATGCCATGGTTGCAACAGTATAAAACTATCTTAAAACTAAGAATAGTTCTCTAATGGTGGAGAGTTTTCTTCTCAAAAATTTAAAATATTGTTATTTTCCATGGAAAACAAATGATTACTATCAATATCTAATATTCATAGAGTGTTTAATTTGCTAGGTACTTTATATACATTGTCTTATCTAATTCAAACCCTAAAATTAGCCTATAAAGTAGATATCATTGCTATGTACATTTTATAGATGAGGACACTGAGGCTTAAGGAGTTTATATAAATTTCCCAAGATAAACAACTAGTGGTAGAGCCAGTATTCCAGGAGGCCTAACTGTAGAGTTTAATAACCTGCCTGATGATGATGATGACAAGTAATATCTTTGTCACTCTCAGTATGTTCTAAATGCTTTACATTTATCAAGTCATTAAATCCTCACAATAACTATGCAGTAAGTTCACTATTATCCTCATATTAGAGCTGCATGTGTTTCATCAATATCTTTGTCATCATTAAAGCCACTTGAGTTTTGTAGCACAGTTTTCCAGAACATGTCAACTTTACCTCCATCTAAATTTCTCAAGACCCTTGGCGTTTTCAAGCAGGAGCCAGCACAGTACTGGAAATTTTATTCCCAGACACTTTTCCTACTGGAGTCTTTGGCTTGTACCAGTGTGGGCTGGGGATGCTCTGCATCTGGGCACACCTGCCATCCTCAAGCTTCTCTGCCCTTGTCCTGGGGAATCCCTTCACTCTCTCCAGGGTGAGACCATCAGCTTCCTAGATACCATGTTTTTCACTTGAATTCACTTACCACTTTAGGAGAACTTCATCAGGTAGCCTCCTGAGAAAAAGTTCATTGGGAGGGATAGATTTTTTTGAGATCTTTAAATTTTTCTATTGGAGTTCCTTTCCTGCTATGATAATTTTTAATTCCCAAGAGCTCTTTTTTATTTAAATTGCCACCTGTTCTTACTTCATGTATACCCCATCTTCTTGTCTCTTTCAGAATATTAATAACAGCCTTTTTGAAGATTTTTACATTTTTTCTTTTCATGGATTATTTCTTCCAACTTTTCTTTGTTTGCTTTGTTCTCTCTCATATTAGAAAGCTATTGATAGAATCACCTCAAATGTCTGCTGATTCTTGGTTGTCTGCTTCTGTTGAAGAATGGCACACTAATAAGCTATTGGGAAGCTCAGAACACATGGATGGCTTTTTTTGAATGTGGGATTTGCTGTAGAATTATCTGGTGTGTTTTATTGATGTGTTTTATTGTTAGGGAATCGCAATGTTGGTATTTTGAGGTCTTTTCTCTTTTGGCTTGTCAGATTATTCAGAGAAGAATTTTCCAGTTTTCTATGTGGAAAGTACATACCCAGCTGCCACCATTCTGGGGTCCAAGAGGGCAAGTGAAGATCCAAAGATAAGCCCCTTGGGAGAAAAAAATGCAGAATCCAGAACTATGCAGGTAACTCCAGAAAGTTTGTTTATATTAATTTCATATAACTATCAGCCAAAAATCTACTAGACCTTACAACCTCATGTTTAAAAGCTCTAAACATTTTTTTAAGGGCCTGTGAAAAATGTTTCTTATATCTAGCCTTATATATCTGCCTTAGATAATTATAGGTTCCTAAATGATCCATTAAGAAAAACATGTTTATGACTCCATGAGTAATGTGCAAAATGGACAGAGAGTTTTGAAATCTTCTCAAGATTTTAGAGACATCCCCAAACGGTTTATATTGTTTTGACAATTATTGGGCCGGAGTGTTTTTTCAAAAATGAAAACAAAAATCACAGTAACTTCAACTTATTTCATGGTTACATATGTATGTTAGCAGTTGAAATCTTTCATTTCTCTACAGTTTCTTTATAGGTAGTAAAGTCATAAGTCTCATTGTAACAAGTGAAGCCAAACAGTTGCAGGTAAAAAGTTAACTTTTGTTCTCCAACTCACGTCAGGCCAAGTTTCTGAGGTAAACAGCCTGTATGTACATTTCCACACCTTTCTCCATGCTCATATAAACCTATATACTAATAAATGGGAATATACTTTTGGTTTGTTTTCGTCTTTCACAAACACTGGATCATACAATACACATTACTACTCTGTACTTCAGTTTCTACATGTAATGATGCACACATTCATCCATCTTAAAAGATGTCAGTTGTTTTTTTAAACATCCACTTCACATTCAAAATAGGGGTTTCTCATTCCTTACTCTGTCAGTTAGACTGTTTAAAAATTACTTATTTTTTTCTTCTACAAGCAAGGCTGCAGTAAATAATCTTGTCTTTACATCCACACACCCAGATACTTTTATTTCTAGGAATTGATTCCCAAGTATAGTACTCCTGGGGGAAAGGACAGGTGTACTTTAGCATTTTAATAAATATTGCCAATTGCTTTTCAGAAACCTATAACAATTCACATCTTTATCAGTAGTATAAGCTAGAAGGGTTTTAAACTTTTTATTTTATACTAGAGTATAGTTGATTGACAATGTTGTGTTAGTTTCAGGTGTGTACAGCAAAGTGATTCAGTTATACATATAAATGTATCTATTCTTATTCAATTTCTTTTCCCATTTAGGTTGTTACATAATATTGAGCATAGTTCCCTGTGCTATACAGTAGGTCCTTGTTGGTTATCCATTCTAAATATAGCAGTGTGTACATGTCAATCCCAAACTCCCAAACAATCCCTTCTCCCCTGGTAACTGTAAGTTGTTTTCTAAGTCTGTGAGTTTGTTTCTGTTTTGTAAATAAGTTCATTTGTATCATTTCTTTTTAGATTCTGCATATAAGTGATATCATATGATATTTCTCTTGCTCTGACTTACTTCACTTGGTATGACAATCTCTAGGTCCATCCATGTTGCTGCAAATGGCGTTATTTCATTCTTTTTAATGGCTGAGTAATCTTCCATTGTATATATATACCACATCTTTATCCATTCCTCTGTCAATGGACATTTAGGTTTCTTCCATGTCTTGGCTATTGTAAACAGTGCTGCAATGAACATTGGGGTGCATGTATTCTTTTGGACCATGTTTTTCTCCGGATATATGCCCAGGAGTGGGATTACAGGATCATATGGTAGCTCTATTTTTAGTTTTTTAAGGAAGCTCCATACTGTTCTTCATAGTGGCTCTACCAAGTTTCATTCCCACCAACAGTGTAGGAGGGTTCCCTTCTTTCCACACCCTCTCCATCATTTATTATTTGTGGATTTTTTGATGTTAGCCATTTTGACTGGTGTGAGGTGATATCTCATAGTTTTGGTTTACATTTCTCTTATAAATAAAGATGTTGAACATCTTTTCATGTGCCTCTTGACCATCTGCATGTCTTCTTTGGAGAAATGTCTATTTAGGTCTTCTGCCCATTTTTGATTGGGTTGTTTGTTTTGATGGTATTAAGCTGCACGAGCAGTTTCTAAATCTTGAGGACTAATCCCTTGTAGGTCACATCATTTGCAAATATTTTCTCCCAATCTGTGGGTTGTCTTTTCCTTTTGTTTATGGTTTCCTGTGCTGTGCAAAAGCTTTTGATTTTAATTAGGTCCCATTTGTTTATTTTTGTTTTTATTTCCATTACTCTGGGAGACAGATCAAAAAAGATATTGCTGTGATTTATGTCAGAAGGTGTTCCGCTCTGTTTTCCTCTAAGAGTTGCAGAGTGTCCAGTCTCACATTTAGGTCTTTAATCCATTTGAGCTTATTTTTGTGTATGGTGTTAAAGAATGTTCTAATTTTACTTTTTTTACATGTAGCTCTCCAGTTTTCCCAACACCATTTATTGAAGAGACAGTCTTTCTCCAATTATATAGTCTGGTCTCCTTTGTCATAGTTTAATTGACCATAGATACGTGGGTCTATCTCTGGGCTTTCTATCCTGTTCCATTGATCTATATTTCTATTTTTGTGCTAGTGCCATACTGTTTTGATGACTGTAGCTTTGTAGTATAGTCTGAAGTCAGGGAGCCTGATTCCTCCAGATCCGTTTTTATTTCTCAAGATGGCTTTGGCTATTTGGGGTCTTTTATGTCTCCATACCAATTTTAAGATTTTTCTAGTTCTGTGAAAAATGCCATTGGTAATTTGATAGGGATTACATTGAATCTGTAGATTGCCTTGGGTACTATAGTCATTTTGAAAATGTTGATGTTTCCTATCCAAGAACATGGTATATCTTTCCAGCTGTTTGTGTCGTCTTTGATTTCTTCCATCAGTATCTTATAGTTTTCAGAGTATAGGTCTTTTGCCTCCTTACGTAGGTTTATTCCTAGGTATTTTATTCTTTTTGATGTGATGGTAAATGAGATTGTTTCTTGAATTTTTCTTTCTAATCTTTCATTGTTAATGTATAGGAATGCAAGAGATTTCTGTGCATTAATTTTGTATCCTGCTACTTTACCAAATTCATTGATTAGCTCTAGTAGTTTTCTGGTGGCATCTTTAGGATTATCTATGTACCATCTCATTGCTATTTCTCCTTTGTCTTTGGATGTGGGGTATCTTTTTTGGTGAGTTACAGTGTCTTCCTGTTGATGATTTTTCAGCAGTTAGCTATGATTCTGGTGCTCTCACAAGAGGGAGTGAGTGCACGGCCTTCTACTCTGCCATCTTGAACCAATCTCAACATAACATTTAAGTTAAACATAATATTAAAGGTTATATGTAAGGCAACCCATGAATACTTGACATATAAGCTGTAGGACTACCTGTTTAGAGGTCAGAGGATGAGAAATCTCCTGCTGCCATGTCTTGTGATGTCTGTTCTCATTGGTGTGCAACTGTTGTTGCAATAAAGGTGCTTTGTGTCTCTTACAGAAATATTTTAGTAGCTCATTTGTTTTTTCACATTTTTGTTTCTCTCATCAAAGGCTATTGATAGTAATAATAGCAGCAATTATTTATCAATAGCTTACTATGTGCAGGCAGTGTGCCATGGCAGTGAGTGTTCGATGGCATTTTACGATTGGCAGGCTTACCTGTGGGAGGAAGTGTAGGCTAGGTGGTGGGCCTCCAGTTCAAATTTTAGTGTGGGGATTAGGAAGTCTAAAGTAACCCTAAGAAGTGTAGTAGTTAGAAATGTATTCAAGAGCAAATAACTGAAAACTTCACTCTGAGGGGACTAATCACTTAAGAATTATTTTCTTACCAAATAATCATAATTTGGAAGTAGGGATTTTTCTGCATGCGTTCAGCAGCATGGTGACATGAAGGCATTTTTTGTTTTGTTTTGTTTTTTTGGCTGCATTGGATCTTTGTTGCTGCACACAGGCTTTCTCTAGTTGCGGCGAGTGGGGGCTACTCTTCGTTGCAGTGCGCGGGCTTCTCATTGCCATGGTTTCTCTTGTTTTGGAGCACAGGCTCTAGCCACACAGGCTTCAGTAGTTGCAGCATGTGGGCTCCGTAATTGCGGCTTGTGGGCTTTAAAGTGCAGGCTCAGTAGTTGTGGTGCACAGGCTTAGTTGCTCCACGGCACGTGGGACTTTCCCGGACCAGGGATCGAACCCGTGTCCCCTGCATTGGCAGGTGGATTCTTAACCACTGTGCCACCAGGGAAGTCCCTGAAGGCCAGCGGTTTTGAAATTACTTTAGTTCTTCTATGATTGTTATCACTGGTCCCAAGATGGCTGCCCCAGCTCCAGGTTTTACAACTATGTTTAAGGAAAGCAAAACAGGGAAGGAGAAAAAAGGGGGAAGGAGAAAAAAGGGATAGTGCAAACATATTTGTTTCCTTCATCAAAAAATGGGCAGCTTCATCCCAGAAGTCTCCATCAGAATATTGTTACATCCCTATTGGTAAGAAGTATGTCATATGGCCACTCCTAGATGCACGAAAGACTAGGAAAGCAATATATACCTTTCCTAAGCCCTATGGTAGAGGCAGCAAGATGGAAGTGGTTTGAGAATTACGTACTGGTTTAGGCAGTGGATATTATTGTAGGACAAAGAACTGCTGGGAGTGAGAATATGTGTTTTACATGAACTCTCATTTAATTATCACAACAGTGCTGTAGATAGGTGCTTTTATTATCCCCATTTTACAGATAAGAAAATGGAGATTAGTTTCTACCTTTCTTGTGTGCTGTAGCCATCTCCTGTCTTTTCTGTGGTAATTTAATCTATTATTTCTCTTTAAATTTTTTTTCAATCATTTCTTGTCTACTGTCCACTGACTGTTCATTTATCCCCCAAAAAGAATTTCCTCTCAACCCTGTTGCTACTACTGTTTTTGTCCAACATTTTAAAATTTTCCACACTTGCCTTTTTTTCATTACAACTCAACTCTTGAACTTCTTTGCTTATGCAATTTGCTTCTCCCACTCTCCTTCTCTTTACTAGAACTGCCACTTCCAGAGGTAAAACTCAGCTCTTTCCTCAATTCTCTGGTCTTCATTACAGGTTGTCTCCTCATTGTCTTCCCATCTCCTCTGCCTGCTCTCTCTCTCTATTCACAGAACTTCTTTTCCTTCAAAGATGAGGACGTGTTCCAACACCAGTCCTCTGATATCAGAAATCATTTTTATATTCATCCTTTTTACTATTACCTCATGTCCCATGCCATCTTGGATCTGAAGTCTTATGTCTACTTACTGGACATCATTTGAGTGCCTCCTGTCACTTCAAAAATCCATGTTTCTAAGATATGGCCCATTTCTTTTCTTTTTAAAACCCCCTTTTCTGGCACTCTATGTGGATTTTTCTTCTTCACCTGTCCCCTGATTTCCAGACCTGTGGTCATCTTTGGCTTTTCTTTCTCACAATAGGCACCAATCTCAATGATCCTTCCTTTATAGAGTTTCTCACATCTGTCACGTGTGATCAGTCTCTCATCTATTTCACTCATGTCCTATAGAAATTCTTTCCTAGCTGGTCTCCTTACCCAGACTCAGCCTCTTCTACTTATTACTGATCTATTAATTTTCAAGATTGGTACATTTGCTAAACCTTCAATGGCTCTTTTCTCTAGGAAGAAAAGCCAAAGCCTGACATTGAAGGTCTCTCCACAGTCTGTCATTTCTCTTCCTATTCAGTCGTTTCTCCTAGTTCTCAGTCAATTGTCTGACTTATGGTTCCTTAAATAGTAGTGCAAACACTTCTCCCTGTGGCTGTTAGCTGATACCTTCTCCCTGATTGAAATGATCTTTCAGTTTCTCCTTCTGATTTATTCTCTTGATGTCCTATACTCTCTCCCTGGACAATATTATCTTTCCCCAGGGATTCAGCCAACACCTTGTGCTTGTCTAAATGTTGATCATTGTAGACACCAGAATCTTCTAAAGGTAGTTTACACAGAAGGGATTTCTTGAGGGAGATATTTCTTTGCATAAGCAAAGGGATTTCCATTCTGACTGGTGTAAGGTGGTACCTCACTGTAGTTTTGACACTTAAATCACAATTTTGCATCTTGTAATTTTTGGGGGGTGGGGGCCATGGGAGAATTCAATGCTAGAAAAGGTGGACTTATACTACAGGGAATTATCAACATAGGAATCAACCCCAAATCTATATATTTAGCTCAGAACTTAATTCGTAGCTACAGACTTTGTATAAACAGCTCCATATGAAAATCTTAGAAGCACTTCAAACTTGTCAAGTCCAATGCCAATCTTAACCAGCTTCACTACAAATACTTGGTGCTGTTCTTAGACCCCAAGTTGGTGAAGGGGCCTACTGTCCACACCCAGTTGCCAAGACAGACACATTGGAATAAGCCTCAATTCTGTCTCTTTCTACCTTGCACCCTGCACTCCATCAGTCTTTGTGCCAAGTCACCTATACTTCCTAAGAATATCTCATTTATCTGATACACTCCTTCCCCTTTGACACTGCTCTAAAACAGACTCTGTTCCCTCTTGCCTCTACCTAGCTAAAGCCTTCTCACTCTGTTCCTCTCCTCACTTCTAATGTCCCCTCCCCAGTGTTGCAAGAATGAATTTCTAATGTTTTAATATGATCATATCACCAATCTGCTCAGAAAATTTCAACAGAGGTCCCATTGCCCAGAGGATAAAATCTAAAGCTCTTGCAAGGATTTCAGAATTCACTGGTACCTGACCCTAGACATTTCCCACTGTGAAGTCTGCAAGTCAGCAATACTAAATGCTTACATTACCTAAACATATTCTGCTCTCTCATGCTGAGCCCTCTGTCTGGGAAGCCCAATTTTCCTTCTGTCAAACTCTTCATCCTTTCAATTTAGGTATAAATATTTGCTTCTAAGTAACAATCAACATAATCACAGAATGCAAATCTCAGGTTAAACAATGACAATTTCTCTTTTAGGTATTAGTTTTGGATGCACTTGTTATCCTCTCCCCTTCCTTCTTCACTCCCTTCTTTTTCTTCAGAACTATTGGAGAGATGGACAATAAATGGCTCAGAGACCCTTAAATCTCTCTCACTCTCAAAAATCAACCAGCATATTCTTCAAAGATCTGTTTTTCAATATCCTTGAAGGAAGGGAAGGTAGCAAATATAAAATAAATGGTCATTGACAGCTCTAAATCTTTTCTGCTATTCATTATAGTTTGAAGACTTTGGAAGGATAACACCAAATGCCTTAGTATTTCCTTCCATTAATGGAGGAATGTACTTCACTCCAGCTTTTCTTTCACTTCTAATTTTCTGATGCTTGAATTCAGGTGCAAAATGACATAGAGATGAAAAAGACTATAGAAGAGTTCAGTGAAACCAAGAGCTGGTTCTTTGAGAAGATAAGCAAAATTGACAAACCTTTAGCTAGACTTAACAAGAAAATAAGAGAGGGCTCAAATAAATAAAATAAGAAATGAAAGAGGAGACATTGTAACTGATACCACAGAAATACAAAGGATCATAAGAGACTGCTAGGAACAAATGTATGCCAACCAACTGAACAAACTAGAAAGAAATTTTGGTAAACATACTACCTTCCAGGACTAAATCAGGAAGAAATAGAAAATCTGAACAGACTACTTACTAGTAAGGAGATTGAATCAATAATCACAAACCTCCCTACAAACAAAAGTCCAGGACCAGACAACTTCACTGATGAATTCTACCAAACATTCAAAAAAGAATTAATACCAATCCTTCTCAAATTCTCCCCAAAAATAGAAGAGGAGGTAACACTTCCTGATACCAAAATCAGACAAGGATACCACAAGAAAATAAAATTACAGGCCAAGATCCCTGATAAACATAGATGTAAAAATCCTCAACAAAATATTAGTAAACTGAATTCAACAATATATAAAAGGGATCATAAACCACAATCAAGTAAAATTTATTCCAGAGATGCAAGGATGGTTCAACATCCTGAAATCAATCAATGTCATATACCACATTAACAAAATGAAAGCTAAAAATCATATAATCATCTCAACAGATGCAGAAAAAACATTTGACAGAATTCAACATGTGCTTATGATACAAGCTCTCAACAAACTGGTTATAGAGGGAACATACCTCAGTAAAGGCCATATATGAGAAGCCCAGCTGACATCATACTCAATAGTGAAAATCTGAAAGCATTTCCTCTAAGATCAGAAACATGACAGGGATGCCCACTCTCGCCACTTTTATTCAGCATGGTATTGGAAGGCCTAGACAGAGCAATTAGGCAAGAAAAAGAAATAAAAGGCATCCAAATTATAAAAGAAGGAAAACTGTCACTATTTGCAAATGAGATGATAGTGTATAGAGAAAACCCTAAAGACTCTGCCAAAAAAATCTGTTAGAACTAATAAATAAATTCAGTAAATTTGCAAGATATAAAATCAATATACAGAAATCTGTTGCATTTCTATACACTAATAATGAGTGACAAGAAACAGAAAGAAAACAATCCCATTTACCTGATACCAAAAAAGAAGAAAATATAGGCAGTAAGCTCCTTGACATTGAACTTGGTGATAATTTTTTGTATTTGACACCAAAAGCAAAAGCAACAAAAGCAAAAATAAACAAGTGGGACTACATCAAACTAAAAAGCTCTGCACAGGAAAAAGACTATCAATAAAATGAAAAGGCCACCTACTAAATGGAACAAAATATTTGCAAATAATCTATCTGGTATGGTGTTAATATCCAAGATATATAAAAACTCATATAACTCAACAGCAAAAAACCAAACAATTGGATTAAAAATGGGCAGAGGACCTGAAAGACAGTTTTCCAAAGAAGAGCTCCAAATGCCCAACAGACACATGAAAGGATGCTCCATATCATTAGTCATCAGGGAAATGCAAATCAAAACCACAATAAGATACCACCTCACACTTGTTAGAATGGGTATTATCAAAAAGACAAGAAATAACAAGTGTTGGCAGGGATATGGAGAAAAGGGAATGTTTGTACAATGTTGGTGGGAATGTAGAAATTGATGCAGCCACTATGGAAAATAGTATGGAGGTTCCTCAAAAATTAAAAATAGAACTAGCATATGAGCCAGCAATTCTACTTCTAGGTATATACCTGAAGAAAACAAAAAGCTAACTGGAAAAGATATATCCATCCCCATGTTCACTGCAGCATTATTTACAATAGCCAAGATATGGAAACAAACTAAATGTCCAGATGAATGGATAAAGAAGAAGTGGTCTATATATACAATGGAATTTTATTCAGCCATAAAAGAGATGAATACTTGCCACTTGTGACAATATGGATGGACCTCGAGGGCATTATGTTAGGTGAAATAAGCCAGATATAGAAAGACAAATACTGTATGATCTCACTTATATGTGGAATCTGAAAAAAACAAACAAACACATAGATACAGAGAACAGAATATTTGCCAAAGGTGGAGGTGCTGGGGGGTGGGCAAAATAGGTGAAGGGAGTCAAAAGGTACAAACTCTCAGTTATTAAAAAAAATCCTGAGGATGTAATGTACAGCATGGAGAATATATTAGTTAATAATATTGTATTGCATATTTGAAAGTTTCTAGGAGACTAAATCGTAAATGTACTCATCACAAGAAAAAAAAATCAGTGTCAAAAGAAATACTTAGTCTTCATGTTATTTCCCAATCTCTCTCTCAGCCATGCTGAAACATGGAATTGCCTAGGAGATATTCAGTATTTAAATTTAGAATGAACTAAAATTTTTCTTGCTTCAAAGCTGTAGTTATGACCCTTTAAGGCAGTTAGACATCTCCCAAAACACTATAAATTATTGGTTTATGGTGAGTAGTAGTTTTTTTTTTTTTTAATTTTTTGGCTGCGTTGGGTCTTTGCTGCTGCACGCGGGCTTTCTCTAGTTGTGGCGAGCGGGGACTACTCTTCGTTGTGGTGTGTGAGCTTCTCATTGTGGTGGCTTCTCTTGTTGTGGAGCATGGGCTCTAGGTATGCAGGCTTCACTAGTTGTGGCACGCCCTAGAGCACGTGGGCTTCAGTAGTTGTGGCTCGCGGGCTCTAGAGCGCAGGCTCAGTAGTTGTGGCACACAGGCTTAGTTGCTCTGTGGCATGTGGGATCTTCCCAGACCAGGGATCGAACCTGTGTCCCCTGCATTGGCAGGTGGATTCTTAACCACTGCACCACTGGGGATGTCCTGAGTGGTAGTCTTTAAACATCATTTTTAGATAAGAATTGTCTGATGATTTCTGACTTGCTTTTGTTCCTAATAAATCTACTGAGTTATTTGTTGACATGGCAAATACCTCAAAGAGCAAGAATGGAAAAGGAAACCAGATGCTTTACTCTCTCTAGTTATCTTTGCTCGTGCGTTAGTTTTGTTTACGAGTTATTCAGCAACCTCTGGGTTCTTTTGATGACTGTGGTAGGGCTGTGCAAGATGATCTTCTGGCCCTTGGATCCCAAGTGAATGAAATGAGCAAACCAGGTACACATATATGACAAAAAATTTCATCAAAATGGTGTTTGGCCTCTAGGGCCCCCACTCTAGTTTTATTCTTGCCATACTAATTTTGGTTTCTCTTCCTATGCAATGGTCCATTTCCTGAATGTTTGCTGGGTATTTGACAGTTAAATATAATTTGATATACTTCAATAAAATGGTCAATTGCACATTTTTGGAGAATACTTAATAGAGGTTATTTGTGCAGTAATCATTTGCTAACAGAATTAAGTAGTCAGGTGTCTAAGAATGTAATTATTAAATACATACTTGCTCTTGCTCTACTTCAACTTCTGAGTAATTTTTTTTTTTTTTTTTTTGGCGGTACGCGGGCCTCTCACTGTTGTGGCCTCTCCCGTTGCAGAGCACAGGCTCCGGACGCGCAGGCTCAGCGGCCATGGCTCACGGGCCAGGCCTCTGTGCAACCAGTAGGATTTTATGCCCACTATTGTGACATGGGCATTTAGAACCATCTCTTTTTCCTCTGAATCTCACATTATCAGCACCAATATAAAAACATTGGAGCACCCAGTAACATGGGAACGTGGTGTTCCATGATGTTAGGACAATCTGAAAACTTAGGGACATTCTGAAAGCTCCCCTAACCCTCAATATCTCCTTCAGTATCTTTGACAAAAGAATTAAACTGTTCCCTGCATTTACGTGGCACTGCATAGTTGACAAGCCTTTTCACTAACATCATTCCATCTAATCTTCATGAAGCTGTAATGGGTTGGTAGAGTAATTTTTTAAAACAATGGATAAAATGGGTTTAGAGAGGTTGAGTAATTTACTGAAGGTCACAAATAAGTGGTAGATCACTTGCTCTAAGTCTAGAGTCCTTTCCACAATATCAAACAAATTGTAGACATGGAAACAAATCACACTTTTAAAGATAGCTAAAGCTCCTTAAAGGAATAAGATTTTCATTACACATTTAGAGATGAAGGTCAAAGTGCAAATCTTCCCCTGAGAAAGCACTAACAAATGGGGACCATAGACTTTCACATGTTCAAAGAATTAATTCCAGGGTTATAGGCTTAAGACATGGTAGTTAATAGAAAAGTTCTAGTTTGAAAAGATTTTTGCACAAATGTACATCTCTATGTGTATATACATCTACTTAGAAAATCTATTGCTTTGGGTGTTTGTGCCATTTCTTAGTTACCCTTTTTACACGCTGTGTCCACAGCTGCTTTATTCCCATCCCTAGACTTCAAGCCACCGTATTATTTTTAATTACCTTATGACTTATTTTCAGTCAATTGTAATAACTAAGATCATTTAACCAATAAAGTACTTTCTTGAGTAAAAGTTATAGACTTTTGGAATATGGTTCCAAGAGCAGGTCAGTTTTCAGATTTACTATTCAAACCTCACATTTATCACATATAGTATGAAACTGTAGTATAAAAACACTTCCCTTCACCTTAAAAATATGTGACATTCCCCTAAGAAATTTCCTGCACTTAGAAGTTCTGGACCTTTTCCACTTATAAATCTGAGTGTATCCTTTCGCAGACTATGTGTAGTTTTTACTGTAGGGTTTTGCTACATTTCATAAAAAGGAAAATACAGACAGTAGAAGTACAGGTAGAAGACTTGGAGCACAATAGTCCATCACATGTATGTTGGGGAATAAGTATCATGAGGACTTTCTCAATGACTAAGGCTTCAAAGACTAAGGGTGGCAAAGATACAAAAAGTGCAAAAACCCAAAAGAAATACCTTTCCTCAGTGGGAAAGATGACACAATTCAACATGAGTAGAATGATTAAGAAGGAGGGTTTATTGGACTCAATTACCCATATGATGGTTCATCTGGCTCTTACTTGAATTTTAAGCATTTGCTTAAAAAATGATTTCACATTAATTTTATTTCTTTTGGAAAGCCCCCATGTGTAATTTATTGGTAGTATCTCTGAAGAATAGAATTATTGATGATGTTTGGCTGATGTTTCAGATGATGGAGGAGCCGGAAGACTGCTACAAGTGAAGCCATGTGTATAGTCTCAAAATGTCAGGACGGTACGGACACTGAAACAGAAAATAAAAGATACTGATTGTTTTAATGTTTAGATAATATATGCTCTTCCATGTGAGAGTACAAGGAGCACTTGACTTGTCTCTTTGAAAAGCTATCTTTGTTTCCTGCTATTTCATTCCCATCCGTAATGCACTCAAGTCAAGTCAAGTAAAACATCATCTCATCCTTTCCTGTTGTGTTTTCTCCAACCTGAAGCTCTATTATATCCTGAATATGACTGCCATTTAGGCTTCATTATGTATTAGATTTTCAAAATATAATTTTTGAGATCCCACATGCCTTGTATAATAAGGAATACAAAATAACAATGTGTAATGATATGTAATAAGTTCATGCTGTTTGTCACATACTATGTAGATGTTTTTCATGTATTTTATCATTTAAACTTCTACTTAAACAACAATGCTAGGAGGCAGTTTCTAATATTATTTCCATTTTAGAGATTGTAGATACTGAGACTTGGAGAGACTTGCAGCTTTCTTTAGATCACACATCTAGTGTGGGATCCTGGGATTTAAATCCAAATACAAAGTTGCACAAATTACAAATGATAGGTAATGTGCCTAAAGGTGCTGATAGTGTAATAAAGTTAAGACCATGTTGAAAGTTTAATAGAGCTTTGATAAAGAAATGTTTAAGGAGACTTAGAAGTAGAAAAAAAAGAATTGATTTGTACTGGGTGAGACTTTATTCTTGGAAAGATCAGAAATGTTACATTTTACTGGAACTAATGTCCTTTCCAAAAACCATCTTCTGATGGGTACTTTAGAAAAAGGTGGTCTTTGTATTTAAAAAAAATATATATATATGTGTGTGTGTATATATATAATATATATGAAAAATGTATGTAGATAATTTAGAAAGTAAAGGACAGTATAAAGAAGAAAGTAAAGATAACCTGTAATCCCACAACCCAGAAATAATCAGTGTTAATATTTTCTTGAATTTTGATCAACTTTTTCTAAACATATGCAAGTTTTTATTGCTCTTATTGAAAACTTGGAACCATATTGTATATATAAGTTTGTTTTCTCTACTCTATAGCCTAAAATTACATCAGGAGAATTTCCCAATTTAATGAAATCATTTCTTTTTAAATGGCTTCATTGATTTCTAGTACATGTTTGGAATTTATTTAACTATCCCCTTAATGTTAACCTTTGGGATGTTTCCAGTTTTTGATTTATAGATGAACATGCTTAAACATATGTATTTTTGCATATCTCATAATTTCTGTAGAATATATTCTCAGAAATGGCATTGCTGGGACATAGGATCTAAGTTTTATTTTTTGTTTTGTTTTTTTAAGGTTTCTGATACAAATGACCAAACTGCTTTCTAGAAAGGATGTAATCTGGTACTGTTTGGATGCTAGTTTCTTTCCTTCCTCAATGATGTTTATCAGACTAAGTGCCTAGTATGTGTTATGTGTATGGGTGCTAAAGAAATATTGTTTAAAATTGAAAACCTCATGAGAAGAAGTGTGAAGGTGCAGAAAAAGCAGGGACTATGGAACAAGAAGGGGAGAGTTAGGTAAAACTGCCTATTATTAATTGTGCCCCATATATAAAGGCAAATGATAAAATTCTTCTTTTTAGGTGGTTGTAAGAGTTAAACGTTAGAGGTAGAAAATGGAACTGGCTTGTTTTCCTAAGCTTTGAAGAACATGTAAGATTTAAAGATTTAAAATAGATTTTGTACCCTTCCTCTTTGCAATAATTTTTATTTGTGAAAAATTCTTTGTAAATGGAAAAAAAGAATAACAATAATAGCATTTTAATGAAGAAAGTAATATCTGTATAGAAAATAATGCCTATATAGCTCCACCAGCTCCCATAATGAGTTTTTGGGATGTCTTGAATGTAATTTAAATTTATAGCTATTAATAGTCAACCGTTTTAGGTGGTTAGGCAGGGGCTGCAGTAACTCCATGTTATAATATGACTGTGTGTCTCATTCTTTTTCCTTGCAAAGGTGAGAGTTCTCTTGTAAAGAAGGCAGAGGGCTCTGATCATTCAGATTTACTGTGACCAACATAATTTGGCTTCAACAAAACAGGCAGTGCAAAGCATTTAGCTTCTCACAACGTGATCTTAAGTGTCCTACACGCAAAGATTGAACTGGGAATGGAAAACCAAGGTACTGCACCCTTGCTTTCTCTCATCCTTCTACCTTCTTTTCTCTGTTAGTCAAACCGCACCATAAAAAGAAACTTGAAGTCTACCTCTTTCCTGAGCGAAGCAGGTCAAATCCTTCATTTATTTTTTCAAGGGGTAAAACATGGGTTATTAATGGATCCAGTGGAAACTTCTTAGCCATAAAATCAGCCACAAGTTTGGGGACAGAATCTTTACTTTTAAAGCCTGAAAAGGAAGTGACATCAATGTTAGATTCAGCCAGATATGAGGAGAATTGGAGAGGAGACTTTCCACATAGAATTTAAATGAAAGTTTATAAAGTGTCCACAGACTACTATTACTGAGGTTAAGAAGAGATGGTAGTGGTTTGCAGTGGTTTGACTTTTTAATACAATCTCCCCAAACAAACTAGGGTCCTTGGTTATTAGTTCTCTCATAGAGAAATTATAGTACAGATGGTTATTCTCAAAGTGAAGAAGAAAATTTAACAATTGTCTAAATTTGGGCAGTGAGTGCAGACATAAATTATCGCTATGGATTTCCTGGATCCTCCTAGGTATTTCAGTGCATTGTGCAGTCACAAGTATCAAAAGAGATGATGCTGAAAGATCCTTGTTAGTTTATGGGGACTCCATTAAAGTCTATCTTGGGACTTTCTGTGTGCATTAGTTCCACATCTAGTTGATTTGGAGCCTATAGATACAAAGGAATTTTAGTTTATTTTTAAACTACATTGCGTTTTTTTTTAATTAATTAATTTTGGCTGTGTTGGGTCTTTGTTGCTGCACGCAGGCTTTCTCTAGTTGGGGTGAGTGGGGGCTACTCTTCATTGCGGTGTGTGGGCTTCTCATTGTGGTGGCTTCTCTTGTTGCAGAGCACAGGCTCTAGGCGCACAGGCTTCGGTAGTTGTGGCATGCGGGCTCAGTTGTGGCTCACAGGCTCTAGAGCACAGGCTCAGTAGTTGTGGGGCACGGGCTTAGTTGCTCCGTGGCATGTGGGATCTTCCTGGACCAGGGATCAAACCCATGTCCCCTGCATTGGCAGGTGGATTATTAACCACTGCACCACCAGGGAAGTCCCTACACTGCATTTTAAAACCTGGCCTTGTCACTTGTAAAAAGGAAGAAATCCTGACGTTAGTAAGAATTTGGCCCTCAAGCCTAACTACGTACCACCAAAAATAGCTCCTTTCCAGGTACGTCCAGTCAACAGCAACATGGGGCTCATAGGGAGATTTTGGGCACTAGGAGGTATTCCTACAATGACGCTTACTCCATATGCTTCTTGACAGCACAACAAGGCAGCCATCTGGAATAAAATTAATATGTAGCATCATTAAAGTGGATTTTCTGGTAGTCCCAACTTATGATACACGGTATCGTGTAATATGGATCTAGCTAAATTGTGTGTGTGTGGTGGGAAGAGATTATGCCTTTTTCTTCATTCCCCATTATTTCCTAAAGCCACTAGGTGTGGCTTTAGAAAATGCCCAGAAAATATTGTTGAATGAGACAATAGATGAATGAATTTGTATGTTTGTATGTACTTAAGTCTTCTTTAGAAAATAATAAAGAGGCAAATATCATTACATATA
This sequence comes from Neophocaena asiaeorientalis asiaeorientalis, assembly GCF_003031525.2. Lineage (NCBI taxonomy): Eukaryota > Metazoa > Chordata > Mammalia > Artiodactyla > Phocoenidae > Neophocaena > Neophocaena asiaeorientalis. The sequence continues at coordinate 10,665,674 of NW_020185337.1, read as the reverse complement.
TATAATCTGATTCCTCAAATAAAGGTAATGTTTATCATCACATGACCCCTGGGCAATCTGAGTTAGTTAACTCATTCTTCATTTACTTATTAAGATATTTTGAACTCAGTACTTTGAACCAGGTATTTTGATGGTGAACCAGATACAAGGTCAATTACATCATCAACATTTCTCTCTTTCCCACTTCACAGTCTCCCTTTTTAATGGATCCCCATTTCTACCGCCCATTTCTAGTGGACACTTTTTTCCTAATTTATGTACTTTATTTTCTTACAGTTTTGTTGAAGTATGATTGACAAATAAAAATTGTTTATTTTTAGGTTGTACAATGTGATTTTTTAGGGTGAACAATGTGATTATTTAATATACCATGTGAAATGATTACCACAATCAAGTTAATTCACATTCATCACCTCACATAGCTACTACCTTTTTTTGTAGTGAGAACATCTGAGCTCTACACTCTTAGCAAATTTGAAGTATACAGTACAGTAGTATTAACTATAATAACCATGCTGTACATGGAAGTCTCCAGAACTTACTCATAACTAAAAGTTTGTACTCTTTGACATCTACCCATTATTCCTCCCCCACTCCTCCAGACCCTGGCAACCACTGTTCTACTCAGTGGTTCTAAGAATTTGATTTTTTTAGTTTCCACATATAAGAGAGGTCATATAATATTTGTCTTTCTGTGTCTGCCTTATTTCACTTTGCATAATGTCCTGCGGGTTATTCCATGTTGTTGTAAATGGCAAGACTTCTTTTTTATGGCTGAATAATATTCATATGAATTATATTATTGAATATATTATTGAACATAATATATATGAATATATATATATTATATATACATCACAATTTCTTTATCCATTCATCCATCAGTGGACATTTAGGTTGTTTCCATATCTTGGCTATTATGAATAATGCTGCAATGAACATGGGGGTGCAGACAGTGATTTCTATATTCTTTGGATATATACCCAGAAGTGGGATTGCTGGATCATATGGTAGTTCTATCTTAAATTTTTGGAGGAACCTTTATACTGCTTTTCATAATGGCTGTACCAATTTTACATTCCCACCAACAGTGCACAAAATTCCCTTTTCTCCACACAATCTCCAACACTTGTTATTGCTTGTCTTTTGATAATAGCCCCTCTAACAGGTATGAGGTAATATCTCTTTGTGGTTCTGATTTGCATTTCCCTGGTGATTAATGATGTTGAGCACCTTTCCATATAGTTGTTGACCTAAAATGGGCATGTTTTAAATGTGCTTTTAACTCCTGTGTGACTTTACTTTAAACTACACCTGTTACTCTGGAACTTGAAAAGAAAGCCTTTCCCCTCCAGTCAGGTTTTTAAGCAGGTTTGCAGTAAGAAAGTTGTTTAGGATCCCCCCCGAAATATATAATAATCAGTCATTTGATTTTGGAGTATGACATTTGGAAGACCAGAGAACTTTAGAACATGTGGCTATCAGACATTTAAAACAGTCCAATTCCACAAGAGAAAATGGAGGGGAAACCATAGAAAAACGGCATAAGGAGAAAGGCTAGAGCCTTGGAAAAAGTTGGATTGTATTGGAACTTCAGTCATCTATGGCATATTGTCCCAGGTCAAGGCTGCAAAGAGCTTTACTCTTTAGGTGCTGCTTCTTACTACCAACACTGCTGGGACTTACTGGAGAACCTTAAAAGGGGGCTTTTTTTTGTTGGTCTCTGGGGGTGTTTTCATTAGGATTCTAGAGAATTCTGGTTAGGTGAAATGTAGCTAGGGATGTGTTCTCTGTTGCAATTGATAATTGTAATTATTTGAAAGTAATATGTGTATTTTAAAGATGATGTAAGTGCTGCAAGATTGCAAACAGTACTGTATGTTGATGACCCCAGCTGACATTTATTAATAAGAGCTTGCTACTGACAGGTGGCACGTGCTAAGTATTTTACATGTTTATCTCACTTAATCCAGAAACAACACTATGAGATACATATCACTTAAATTTTTTTGGTGGAAAAACCTGTTGACTTTTTAAAGTATTCAGTTCAACACACAGATCTGGATGCATATTATGTACCAGGCACTGTGCTGCGTGCTGTGGTAAAACAGGGCATATTTTCTCTTAATAAAATGATATGGAGCCTAAAGTTGCTCATTTTTTCTTTTGGCCAAAATATGATATCCATTGAAACCTATAAAAATTGTCAAACCATTTTTTGTTAAGAATGTGGGGGAAAAATCAAACTTGCCAACTTGAAACCAGAATTTATATTCTTTATATTGACTTGAGGTTGAATTTTTTTGAACTAAAAATTAAAATAAATTTATGATGGCTCAATAAAAAAACCCTCTTCTGTCTCTAAAAAGGAAATAATACTTGTGACAGTTATACGTAACTGATGGAATGAGATTCCTCATTATAATAATTAAGCAATCCAGGTAACAAATAGGAGATGGAAAGTTGCCATAGTTTAAAATATATTCTTTATGTATAATGTTTATATTCTGCTGCATAAAAGTAGACTCTAGAATGCAGACGCTGATGTCTCAAGGCCTTTCAGGGTACATACCATGGTGTCAAAACGACCGATGACTTCAAATGAAAAATCCACACCTCCACCACTCATTTCCTTCAGCACCTCCTCGATGGGTTTCTCATAGTCCCGAGGGTTGATGCACTCAGTGGCACCCACCTCTTTGGCCTTTACAAATTTGTCTTTGTTGATGTCCACTGCAATGATCCTGGCTGCTCCAGCTGCCTTACAGCCTATGATAACAGACAGACCAACTCCTCCAAGGCCAAACACGGCACAGGTGGAGCCCTGGGTGACCTGTGTTTTCAGAAAATGCAAATACAGATTAATGACTGTTAGAAAGAGCCTAAATTGTATAAAGTGCCATGCTTTTCCCTTGTCAGGAGCGACTCAAACTACGTCCATCTGTTTTCAAAACTTCTTTTGGCTTCAGCTGCTTCATGTTTAAAATGAAGGGGTTGAATTAGATCAGTGGTTCTCAAATTTTGCTAGACATAAGACTCACCTGGGGAGCTTTCAAAAAATATCTCAACACCCAGGTCACAGCCCATAAGCAATTAAATCAGACTCTCTGCAGGTAAGACCAAGTCTCCAGGTGACTCCAATGGGAAACCCAAGCTGGGAGCCAGTGGACTGGATGATCTTTGAGCTCTAAATGCTAGTGACCCCCTCTTAAAGAGAATCTGTTGATAGCCAGCTTCAGTCTATCACACATACACAAACACAATTTTGGGGAAATTAAATAATAAGTAGAAGAGAGGAGACTGAAAAAAAATAATCTAGTTGAACCCTCAATAATTAACTCCTTGTTTCATTAACTTTCAGTAGTCATGATCAGTATAATGAGAGCAGAAATTATCGGTGAAGCATAGAAGAGTTATCCTCGGCTTAAAGCAAACTTAACAACAGGGGTAATTTAACAGGTAATTTTAAGATAATACTGCTTGGGACCAGTGTGCTCTGAGTGGGTCTTTATATCTGCTTTTTAAAATACACTAATGAAGAATAATGCAGTGAAAAGCTAGCCTGTACTTTAATAATGGATGAAATTCATCATCCCAAGTGCTTCTTGGCTTCTGTGTGTAGGTTCAGTTGGACCACCTGCTCAGGTGAGGCAATTGGCCAAGGGACTTAGTGCTAGGCTCACAGAAATTTGGAAAACATGTGCTCTCAATTGTTTAACTTGCCTAAGGAACTGTTTAATAAACCTGATCTGCTATAGTTAGCCTTCAGTGTGGGTGAAATGTTCCTCCTGGCCCAAGTAAACATTCTGTGGGGCACAACACCACTTTTTTACCTTAGAAAAACATGAGGCTTGTGATTGTGATTTAAAAGTGCTGGTAATTATGTATTATGGTTTATGATTCAGCAGGAGTTTTGAGAAAGAGGCTAGTCACAGCTGTCATATTAACCAGTTGTGAGATTTTGGGCAAATAGCTCTATGTCTCTGGACCTGAGTTTCATAAAATGAAAGGATACTACTAGATTTCCAGCCTTCTGGGAAGAGGAGCCTTTAAAGAATTTCTCCTTAAAATCTACCACTTCTGAAGTGTGTGTGTGTGTGTGTGTGTGTGTGTGTGTGTGTGTGTGTGTGTGTGTGTGTGTGTGTGTATTTGTGGCAGGGGTGGAGGTATAGCAGTGGAATAAATGCTTCATGCATCATTGAAGCTTCATTGCTTTCCTCATAGAGATCCATAGAGTGGGTATGTTGGCGACCCTCAGTTTGGAATTATATCAGGATATCAGGTAAGGCTTTGAAATCTACTGTTGATCATAATTCTGGGAGTAGAAGATCCATGGACTAGATACTCCTCAAAGGCAACTCCTTCATTTCGTTTACTTTTCCTGACTCAGAACTTAGTGGAAACTGCTGTGTATGGCTCATGTTGGTGCTAACTACAAAATGAATGACAAAACGAGCTCCCAGCTCTAAAATTTAGTAATCCCATAGAAAAACACATGTAGAAGAATAAGTATTGAAAACATCTTTACTTTCTCTTAGTTAATTATCAACAGCTTTTCGTTTGTGATTAACAGATAAATTTTCTAGGATGCGCTCTCAATTCCTTCTGAGGGCATTTTCTACTTACAATCAACAGACTCAATTCTATGGAGCATGTCAATGTTATTACGGTGGTGGGGGGAGAAGCTACCAGTAAATCTGTGTAGCATGATCTCTGATTCCTTTGAGAAGCTGCTCTCCTTTTAGCTCCTGACAGTCTGAGTGTAGCTGGTTTTATCACCCATTGTAATTCCTACCTTGGCAACTTTGACCGCAGACCCATAACCAGTAGAAAATCCACAGCCAATGAGACAGACTTTCTCCAGCGGTGAGTCTGCATCAATCTTGGCCACCGAAATCTCATCCACCACTGTGTACTGGGTGAAGGTGCTGGTGCCGATGAAATGGTAGATGGGCTTCCCTCTGCAGGTGAACCTGCTGGTACCATCCATAAGGGTCCCCCGAGGCTTGGTCACACTGGTCAGTGCAACACACAGGCACATGAGGGTATGAGACAGGAGTATAACTGACGTGCAGATTCCTTGGCTGCTTAAGGAGAGTATCAGAAACTTACTTGTTTTTCAGGCAGAAATTGCCTTCCGGGTGTTTACAAACACTGCACTTTCCACACTGGGGAACAAAGAGTGGGATGACTTTATCACCTGGGGAAGGGGGTAAAACAAATTCTTCTTAAATTTCTACCCAGGAATTAATAGAGCTAGAGCTTAGAACTTACACATATGTATTAGAGGCACTTGACTTTGAAAAGTCTCCAACAATAGGGTCCAGTCAGCACTATGTCTTGGTCATTGCCTGCCAGCATCGTTACCAGTTTGGGTTTATATATGCCTGAAGATGCCCAAAGAAAATGCAAGTGTGGAAAACAACATGGATTTTTAGAAGTGGTTCCACTGTGTTGATAGTTATCTTTTATTGTGTGCCCTTTCTCTTGGGGATTTTATATGTATCATCTCATTTAATCCTTAATAATTAAAACAAATGTTCTCACTGTAAGTGTAAATATAAATTTAAGTTGTGAGCAGGCTGCCATAGTTCCACTAGATGATCCAGTATTTTATAATAGTTTGGGATACAATAACAATGAGAATCTCAACAACTATTTCTTGGCTTTTCAAAGTGATTATGCTTATCTCTACTATGAAATGAGTCCTTTAAAAAAATTCTTTTTTAAGGAAAACAAACAAAAATAGGACACATAAGAATTTAAGAAATGCTTTTGAAAACCTCAACCCTCAATAATAAGTTAGACTCTTAGGATAAGAACTGACTTTCCAATGTTTGTAGCTGATAATTTGTGAATAGTTCATTTTTACTGCTATGGTGGAGGGAGCAGGGGTGAAAAGTAGGGGTGTTGGGCTTCCCTGGGGGCGCAGTCGTTGAGAGTCCGCCTGCCGATGCAGGGGACACGGGTTCGTGACCCGGTCCGGGAAGATCCCACGTGCCGCGGAGCGGCTGGGCCCGTGAGCCATGGCCGCTGAGCCTGCGCGTCGGGAGCCTGTGCTCCGCAACGGGAGAGGCCACAACAGTGAGAGGCCCGCGTACCACAAAAAAAAAAAAAAAAAGGGGGGGTGTCATTTATTATTAATAGATTTCTAACTAAAGGAAATACTGAGAGCTGAAACTCAAACCAGACAACTGATTTTATTATTTTCTGTTCACAGGTCAATTAAGTATTTGGTAAGCAGGGAGGTCAAATCTACTGGCTAAAGTGATTTTTTAGAATTAAAAATATTTATCTTTAATCATCTATACTACTTATCCAAAAGACTCAGAAAGATAACATTTAATAGATAAACTTTATATGAGATGATAGCATGGAAATTTTCTGTTTATTCAGTTTACCTCTAAAAATATTTATCTGTATTAATACACAATAACATTAGGATACAATAAATATTAAAGAAAAATAGTACTTGGTAACCAGTCACATTTAATCATGGTTAAAGGTAATAAAACAGATATTGTTTATGGCAGGATGCCTTCTGCTAGTTCTCTTTCATTTCCTGCCAACTAGTCTGTTTCGTTCATTCCGTGTTCAGTAAAGAAGGCCATATTGGAAGGGGAAATTAGTGAATGGGCTCCACTTCCCACCTGAGAAGAGATAATGTTGATTCAGTCATGGCCTCACAATCCCCATTGTGTGAAGTCAGTACAGAACAGGTTCCATACACTGATCTAGAGGCTCAGGACACAGACATGTTTTTTCCTTTGTCTCATTTGTATTTTAATTTGGACCTGATAGAAGACAATGCTTAGCAACACTAAAATGGGAATTAATTCATTATGAACTCCACCCTGGCAGGCACTGGGTCTTTTTTGATCCTCATGTATTCCCTGGATCTAACATGGTGGCTGACACCTAGCAGGTCCTCAAGAAATACTTGCTGAAGGAGAGAATACAGGAGTGCATGGATGCATACATGCCTGAGACAGGCAGGGAGGGAGGAAAGGAAGAGACCTCCAGTCAAGTCCTAGCTCAGCCTTGAGCAAGTACTTTCATCTCTTATTACTTCAGTGTCATCATCCAGGCTGGATCATCTTGGGGTCCTCAACCAAAGCACATTCCCCAGCTGTGAATTCTGTACCTGGTTTTACTGTAGTCACCCCTTCTCCAATGCTCTCCACAATGCCGGCTGCCTCATGGCCTATGATCGCAGGAAGAGGTGTGACCAAAGATCCATTAATCGCATGGTCATCTGAGCGACAGACTCCTGTGGCCACCATCTACAGGGTAAAGAGAGGATGATTAGATTCAGAAAAGATTATGACCCTCACTCAGATGGACTTAACATACCCAGTTTCCTGAATTTGCGCTAAAGAGTTTTCACGGGTTTTACTGATAATTCCTACTCTTCCCAAATACAGATTCAATTTATACCCAAGATTATTCAGCCTAAAACCCTCCTCTACTTTCCTTCCATGCATTAAACAATTTGGAATAATCTGTGAAATAATTGTTTCTGAAATAGTTAAGTCATATAATATACAAGGAGGCAATCTTTTGTATAGAAGTAGGAAATGCAGATTAGCACCAAGAAAATAGTTACTTAAATGCTGCCATCTAATGCTAATTGATTTAAAATCTGGATATATATTCCTTTGCACTTATTTTTCTGTATTAACACATAAATTCTTTTTTATTTTACTAGGTTTATACTGTATATACTCTTTGGTCTCTTTTTTAAAAATTTAACAATTTATACTTACAACTTTCCTTGGCAACAAATGTAATTCCACAGTCTGGATAACCATATGAAAAGTGCCTCTTAATGGATTTTGGTTATTTTCATTGTTACTCTCTGAAATTTTTAAACCTAAGATTAAATAGAAATGGAAGAAAGTTTTACCTTAATACGAACTTCATAGGCCTTAGGGGGTGCAACTTCCACCTCCTCAATGGAAAATGGTTTTTTGAGCTCCCATAGCACAGCTGCTTTGCATTTTATTACCTGAAAATTGAACAGAAAGATGATACCAGTTTCTCCCCACCCTTGAAGTCAGGGATTGTGTCTTTTACCTTTTTACGTGCAACATCTAGCCCCATGTCTAGAAAGTAACATTGTTCCACAGAAATGAAAACCTTTGATTTGCAAAAAGAATAATAGTACCTCTTTATAAAAATGTGTAAAGCAATACCACAAGCAAAGAGAAACAGAATTAACTATAGTGAGACACTGAGATAAAATGGAATATATTCTTTTATGAAGAAAGAACACCATGGGTTTTTTTTTCTCTAAAGATTGTTTATTGCTTCTATTTCCTAATGCAGTCCTGAAATTGGTTGTTTACCCAAAACTATTGGCTCGTACGTGAAGTTCTAAATCACTATCACTTTGCTGACATTCAGTGTCTGTTCACATGATACTGATTTCTCCCTTGCTCAGTTCTCCACTCCAAAATGATCTGACTTTATGATTCCAGTTATGGACTTGCCCCCCTGCCTAGGGTTTCTCTCTCTCTATTTGCCTGTTCCTTTGATTTTCTCTCTACACTTGTTCTATGTGCTATTTGTTTGCATCACTTATTTGAAAGTTAGCTTTGGCAGCTCTGTTTTGTTATATAATTTATGTATAGGGATTTCTTCCAGATTACACTTGAGCCCAAAATTGTTCTTACAAATAAAAGTTGAACACATTTTTAGTGCTTGGGAATGTAGTATAAGACTTGTGTTCATTTTTGCAAAGCTTGTATAGTTGAGTTTTTTCTAGAGAGAATTAGCATATTGCAAATATGATAAAAATTCAATTGAAATTTATCTGATAATTTATTTTCATTATTTGTATGCCAAATCCTTCTACTTTGCAAAGTGTTTGTCATGGTCAATTCCACAATAAATATAAGAGTACTTGGAAATAATACACTAACGGTAGATAGGTGTTGATTATTGGGTGCCAATGATGTAGCAGGCACAAGTGGCTGTGTTGGGTGAGTTCTTGATACATGTTTTTTGACTTTTAAACTTCACAGGGCAGTATTATTGAATTATTAGTCTTATTTTACAGATGAAAAGATTGAGGCTCAACTGATTTAGTAATTGACTAAACACTTTTCCCAGAATCACAAAGCTGGGTGTCCAAAGAATTAACATCATTTTATCTTTTCACTACTTGATGGTAGTAAAAGATTAACAAAAGGTTAGAGGTTAGATAGCAATAACAGCAATAATAGCAGTGACTGGTATTTATTAAATTATTTCTATGTACCAGGCACTATTTTCAATGCTTTCCAGTATGAAAAAATTTAATATGGGGCTTCCCTGGTGGCGCAGTGGATGGGAGTCCGCCTGCCGATGCAGGGGACGTGGGTTCGTGCCCCGGTCCGGGAGGATCCCACATGCCGCGGAGCGGCTGGGCCCGTGGGCCATGGCTGCTGGGGCTGCGTGTCCCGAGCCTGTGCTCCGCGGAGGGAGAGGCCACAAAGGTGAGAGGCCCGCGTACCACAAAAAAAAAAAAAAAATTTAATATGAATTTATTAAATTCTCACAACCACCTTATGAAAGTACGTATTATTGTTGCCATTTAGCATTTGAAGAACATACAATGCAGGAAGGGTAAACATAAATGAAGTGTTATCATAGCTAAAAGTTATTGATGTTGCACCTGAGGAGTGAGAATTGATTGCCTATAATTTATAATTATCATTAATACATTTGGCTTACCCTTTTGATCTCTGAACTCTTTCAAGCTGAGTTTTGGAAAATTTAGTTTTTCTTTTTCTTTACTATTCTTCATTTGAAATGTAATATGCCACTGTAAATGCTAATCAGTAATGGATGAAAATAAAGTTAGAATAAGAAAACTGACAATTGGTTACCCATAAGATTTCCAACCAATCGCATTGATATAGGCCTTTTGTGTGTCCCACAGTGTGCGTAGAAACCTCAGAATCTTTCAGTTGAGTCATCATAGCAAGATATTATATTGTGCAATCAACTCCTAATACAGCAAACCTACTGGAAACAGTTACACAGGCTTTTGCCGTGAAGAAGTTAAACAACATGAATTGATTGTATTGAATAACCACATGTATTTCTCTGCACCTGTAAGCACATTGAACAAATAAACATGAATCTATGGAAGACTTAGAACCAAATATCTCTGTTCCCAGTGCTAATAAGTGGTTCAAACTGTATCAGTATTAACTTTTTTTTTTTTAAATCACATTGACTTTTACATGAAGAAGATGTCGTTCTTTAGCAGTGGTCCCCAACATTTTGGCACAAGGGACTGGTTTCGCGGAAGATAATTTTTCTACGGACTGGGGGGTGGGGGAAGGGGGATGGTTTAGCGGGTAATTCCAGCGATGGGGACCAGCAGATGAAGCTTCACTGGCTGGCCTGCCTTTCACCTCCTGCTGTGAGGCCAGGTTTCTAAGCAGCCCAGGGGTTGGGGACAACTGTTCTATATGATTTCTATGGAAATTTCCTGAATTGTGCCACAATAGGACCCTTTTAAATCAGAATTTGCATGTTGATGTTCGTTTGTTTTGTCTTGATGGTTCTAATGCTTTGAGATCGATAAAAGTTTTGTCACACTGAACTTTCCTGTATTCATAAGAAGACTATGATTATAAAGAATAACATTCATATTATGGTATCTTAACATAAAGATAACTTCTTGATAAAAACATTTCATTTCGACTTGAAAATTACTCATGATTGGATGTACTACTTCACATTTATTTAATATATGAAATACAGACCATAATAGGTATAATGCTATACATTTTGTTAAAGATATTTAGGTATTGCCCATCTCAATTGTAGTTTAATATACCTTGTATATTGAAGCATATATTCTATGTTGTATTTCAGTATATATTATTTCTAATTTATATATGAATTTTAAGTTATTCATTAAATACTGTATCTCTTTGTGTATGATATTAATTAGAATATAATTCCAAAAGTAAAAAAAAAATTGCCTTACTTTTCCTGCTGTACTCATGTTTCTGCTTTCTCTGCAGGCCAGGAGACGTGAATTCTTACAGACTCTTCCCTGCTTAAGTATGTACAACAGATATATTGCACAGATTATTGTTTGCTTGGATAATGCCCAATTCTACACATGTGATCTGGGATCTTTAAGCCCCTCCCATCAGCTTATTTTTGACCAAGTCAAATCAGGAAGAACAGTGCACTGAAACACTGACTTTGTTTGCAATATGCTAATTTCAGGTAACATCTTGATTTCATCAGGTTAAATATTTCCCTAGATATATCTTTTTCCTGGATTACGTATTTCTCTTCTCTTAATCCCACACAGGGTGTTCAGAGTTCTGCTTTCCCTTTGTGTGAACTAAGCTCCAACTTCTAATGCACATAATGCAGTTAGCAAGGCGGAGGAGTAAGAAAGCAGCACAAATGCCTTAGGACGGAGAGAGTTACAAGCCTGAGGAATGTGTTTGCTTCAGCACTCTCCTCCTCTTCGCAGCAGGGAAGTCAGACACCAGTCAGTGACAGCAAAGGTGCTCACTGTTTCTGGCATTTCTGCTCCACTCAGTACCAATTAGCACTGGCTGGGAACTTCCCTGTTCCAGACACTCAGCTGGGTACCGTGGGGTGACAATGATGGATAAGAGATGGCCTCTACCCGTGCCAGGAGGCATTATGAGGCAGTGGTTATAGCATGACCTTGGATTTGAGCTGACCCTATCCTTACTCGCTGTGTGAACTTGGTCTTGTTATTTAACTGTCCTTGGCCTTAGTTTCCTTATCTGTAAAATGAGGATGAATAGTAGTGCCACCTGAAAAGGTTGTTTGATGGACAAATGAGTTAATCCTTTTAAAGCACTTAGGGGGCCTGACACACAGGACAGCCTTTAATAAGTGTTAGTTACAATGATCATCCATAAAAGTAAACTCACAATCTATGGGGGAAAAAGACACAGGCAACCAAGTCAGACCATCTGTGATGTTCTATATCAGAGGGAGGGCATTCTGACTGAAGGACTCAGAGGAGGCTTTGTAGAGAGAAGACATTTAAGTTAGAAACTAAATAATGATCATTTGGCAATTAGTCAAGAAAACTCCTGTGCATTTCCATTGTCCTTTGTTCAGTGCAGTGAGTATGAGAAAGAGTTTGATTTTTAATAAATCTCAAGTCTTTTACCAGCACTTGGAGGACATAGTGCATTCAACTACTTAATTAGATTTAGTCTGTCAACATGTATATGTTAACAAAAAGGGTATGTTTCTGTGGAATTGTCAAGGGAACAACACTATTGTCTGTTTCCAGCTTTACTTATGCAGGTGTAGAAGGCCATACTAGGGTTGCACTACATCCACCAAGAGGAGAGGCAAGAAAGGTCTTCCATCTCACTGTGGTCTTATAATCATTGAGTAGGCACCACTTCTAAGGAATGGCCACCACCCAGCTCTCACCTACCTTAACTTGTGGAGGAGAGCAGTGCAAAGAAAGGGAGTCTGACCACTTTTCAGAGATTCTGGATGGTATCAAGGGGCTGATATATCCTAACCAATTTGAAAGACTCATGGGATTCTTGTGTTTATAGGATAATGGAAGGATACGGTATCAGGAATAATGTAAATTCTTAATAAATTGGTGGTTTATTTATGAGATATAAATTTACAGGAAGCTAATGGCCACCATTAATTGAGCACCTACTATGCTTCCAGAACTCTACTGGGAGTTTTTCCTACATTCTCATATACAATCCTCAGAGCAATCCTTCAAGGAAGATACTACTATTATTCCCATTTTACAGATGAGGTAAGAGAAGCTCAGAAATTATACATCCCTAAATATCCTTTCTAAGTCAGAAATATTGGCTTCAAGAACATCAAGATACTCAGGCTGATGTTAATAAGAGTGTTAGGGTATGAATATAATAGGCAATCACATAAGCATCAAAGGACAAGAAGTGAATGGCATGCCCTGAAAAAGTGAAATATCAGGGCTAACTGACTATTTCATATCTTTGATTCCCTCTCCCTCTCTTTCTCTCTCTCTCTTTCTCTCTTAGAACATAGCTTGGCCGTAAGTTTTCTATCTTTTGACTAAAGTCTCTCCATCCAGCAGTTGGGTCAGGTGTTATCTTAGTCTCTCTGGGCTGCTATAACAAAAATATCATAGACTGGGTAGTTTAAACAATAAACATTTATTTTTCATAGTTCTGGAGGCTGGGGAGTCCAAGGTCAAGGTGCTGGCGGATTCTGTGTCTGGTGAGAGCCTACTTCCTGTTCATAGATGGCCGTCTTTTCAATGTGTCCTCACATGGTGAAAGGAGCCAAGGGAGTGCTCTAGGGCCTCTTTTATAAGGGCACTAATCTCACTCACGAGGGCTCCACTCTCATGACCTAGTCACCTCCCAAAGGCCCCACCTCCAAATACCAGCTATTGGGGATTAGGTTCAAACATGAATTTTGGGGAACGCACACATCAGTCTGTATCAGGTGTCCAGCCATGAAATAGTCAGTTAAAAACAGATGGTTGAGTTTATGCAGCTGTAGAGAGCTATACCATCTCTAATGGTTTCATGGAGCTGGAAGGTGGCAGTGGAAGAATCCTAAACGAGGTCTGCCCAATTCAGAAACCCATGTTTTCCCCACTACTTTATAAAAAGAAGACAGGGCAGAACAGGGTTTGAATAAGACATTCAGCTATCTATCCACAGAGGTGGCCCCCACATTTTATAAGGCCTGAGAAAGAACTCTTTAGCAAGGAGATCAGAAACCATCCAATCCAAATTCCTTATTTTATAGGCCAAATGACTTGGCAAAGCAATGTGGTTAATATTTACTTAAAAGATATTTGGAAAGGAAAAAGATGTAACTCTTCTCATGGGTGCATAAATAATCTAATAGCTTTCAAATATTGTGGGGTTTGGGCAAGGTAAAGAGGGAGGTTAGCAACAGCCAAACATTTACGTTGCTATGGCAATATGCTTAAACTGCCCAAATTCAATACTACAAATCAAGTATTGGACTTCCCTGGTGGCGCAGTGGTTAAGAATCCGCCTGCCAATACAGGGGACATGGGTTTGAGCCCTGGTCCGGGAAGATCCCACATGCCGCGGAGCAACTAAGCCCGTACACCACAACTAGTGAGCCTGTGCTCTAGAACCCGAGCTACAGCTACTGAGTATGCGTGCCACAACTACTGAAGCCCACACACCTAGGGCCCATGCTCCACAACAAGAGAAGTCACCGCAGTGAGAAGCCCACACACTGCGATGAAGAGTAGCCCCTGCTCGCCGCAACTAGAGAAAGCCTGCATGCAGCAACAAAGAACCAACACGGCCAAAAATAAAATATAAAATTAATTAATTTTAAAAAAACAAATCAAGTATTTACTTAACATTTTACTTTGACATTGAAGCCTAAGTTTTTGAGGGAGTTAAAGTTATCTCCTTTTCCCCCAAGTTAGAAAATATTTTGGCAACTGACCCCTGATCCTGACCTAAAGAGCATGTATAGAATGTTTAAAATATTTGTTTGTAGATCTCCTTGTGAAAGGTCTTAGGAAATAATCTCAGAGAGGTGTTAAGGCAAAGCCATGCAGATTTTCTTGACAGTTTTCTCTGAGTTCCAAATTTGAATTATCTGAATGCGTAGCAGATATTTTAGTGAAATATTATGGTTCAATATGCTGAAGTGCTACTCAAATGATAATTTTTGAGATGATGCAGAAACAGAAATATTATGTAATGATTTTTAAAACATTGAAGTATAGTTGATTTACAGTGTTGTTTTAGTTTCAGATATACAGCAAATTGACTCAATTATACATATCTATCTATCTACCTATCTACCTGTCTATCTATCTGTCTCTATCTGTCTTTTCTTTTTCAGATTCTTTTCCCGTATAGGTTATTACAAAATATCGAGTATAGTTCCCTGTTCTATATAGTAAGCCCTTGTTGGTTATCTATTTTATATATAGTAGTGTGTATATGTTAATCCCAAACTCCTAATTTATCTCTCCCGCCTTTCCCATTTGGTAACCATAAGTTTGTTTTCTGTGTCTGTGTCTATTTCTGTTTTTGTAAATAAGTTCACTTGTATCATTTTTTTAGATTCCACATATAAGTGATATCATATAATAAAGTAATGCAAAATGGCATGAATTCCACACTTTAAATAATATGAAAATATGTACCAGGGAAAGATGCAGTCTACACACTGAAAACAGTTGTTTAACCATGAAGAATCTATGGTGATTTTCCACAGGATAGTATTTTTTTTAATTGATCATCACATTATATTACTAAATATAGCCAAATTTTATTGAGTGATTGCTTTATTAGTGCTTTATTTACACTGTTTAGCTTAATGTTTATTAGGAAGATATTATCATACATCACCCTTTGTAGATAAGAAACTGAAGATAATACATTAAAAAGTTGATTGAGTTAAGTTTCTAAGAGGTTTTCTCCAAAGTTCTTAATAAAGAATAATAACGATGATACTAGTAGCTAGCAATTATGTAGATTTAGCATGTGCCAGGCACTAAGTGCTTTATATTTACTAAAAATTTTCAATTCAATCCTATTGCAGTACTACTAGATTCCTTTTTATAGATGAGGAAACCGAGGCCCAGAACCAGGTTCCCCCGCCAGTGTGGGGCAGAATCAGGATTCGAACAGTTCAGCTCCAAAGTCTGCACTCATCTGTTTACTGCTCTAGTCCCAGGGCTTCGTGAAAGTAGCAAAGAAAGAATGAAAAGAGAAATTACAAAGGAAAAATTAAAGTACGTGTGATAAATCCAAAACAACTCAATGTTCCAGTGTGAATGCTTAGGAGAAAGTGGTTTTATTGACTAATGGGGGAGGTTGATTTGAACATGTTAAATTTTAGATAATCTTGAAATATTCTGAGTGGAATGTCTGGCTGGGAAACATGGGAATGTAATAGGCAATATAAAATGACTCAATATGTAGATTCGAGAGTGTGCAAAGAGAGGTAAGAGAACTTCTGGTTTTCAATCTGGCACGCAAGAAGCTTGGAAGTCACCACACCATCCTAACAACAAGTAATATGCTAAACAAACTGAGAAATCAACAACTCTTCTTAGAACCATAAGAGAAATGAGGTCTCAGGGCAGACTGCTGCCCCCCAAATTGGAGAAACCAATTGGAATACAGAGGATCACAGCTGACTGGAGCAGCGACTGCCAGGGAAGCCAGCACTGGGTAGGAAGACCTGAACTGCAACGGAAGAATTGCTGGAAGGCTCAGTTAAAAACGGAGAGAGTTAAACAACTCCAGGGGACTCAGTCAGAAGGAGACCTCCACACTTTAGTGAGTTTTACCTCCTGGATCTCGACCGGATTCTCAGTTATTATTGGAGAAAAATCCCCTCCTGCTTCCTGCAGGGGGGATGAGAAGAGGAACCTTTTTGAAATATGCCAGCATATTTTGTTCCTCTCAACAAGGCCTTCCCTCAGGAGCAGCTATTTAACCAAAGCCTAACCTTCTGGGGTTTTTATCAGAGCCTAAGTTACCTGGGGGAAGGGAAATACCCAACTCCAGCCAGCTCTAGCCATCCTGTCTTACCTAAGGGGGGTGGGAGGGGGACTGAGAAGCCTTGATGAAGTTCACAGTGCAGGGGCACAGGCTCACTGAAAGACTCATAGGGCCACAGGATCCTTCCCCTCTCCCCACACCTTACCACCGCATTACTAAATCATATTTTCATCAGTTCCTTTTACCCAGCACAACATGCCCAGATATCAAGAAAAAATTACAAGGCGTACTAAAAGAGACAGAGGAACCAGACTCTAGGAACCAGACTCAGATATGGCAGGAATGTTGGAATTACTGGGCTGGGAATTTAAAACAACTATGATTAAGATGCTAGGAGCTCTCATGGATAAAGCAGACAGCGTGCAAGAGCAGATGGGCAATGTGAACAGAGAGATGCCCTGTCCTCCCCTAGAGGGAAGTCAGGATGAGTGTAGTTTGGCATTAAGTAGGTATAAATGCTTTGCTGTTAATATTGATCTATTGTAACAATCATTTTACCCTTTTGTAGTCTACTCTGTGATGCTGGAGCTGTGACTCTCCTAACTAAACTTCCCAGAGTCCCTTGACATGTAGTTTCCCTAAGGTTTCTGTCACAGAGAGATTTGAACATAGGAGAAGGGAGAGGGGACTTTCTTTCCAGTTCCCATTAGTGTCACACGGTTGGCTCCATCCGCCAGTTGCTTTAGGTGCTCGGGGCACCCTTGCTTCACCCCTCAGAGGCAGCAGCAGCAGCTGGGCCCAGCTCTCTGGGCAGAGTGAGTGTGAGCTTTGCCTTCTGAGCAACCACTAGGCTGTACCCTCTCCTCGCGTGGTCTGAGCCACAACCCCGTGGGGCCCTTTTGCTCAGGTTTCTGTTCTGGCAACCCCACCACTTTCTTTTCATTCTCCCAGCCCTTTTGGGGCTTAATGCTTTTAATGTTCTTGGTGACTTCAATATGCCCTTTGTGATCTTTCTAACAAGTTTATAACCAATTTTTCTGTATTAAATTCCTCTTTATTTGAAATACAGAGTTGTCTGCTTTCCTAATGGGGCATATTGATACAGCTCTTGGCAGCAGGAGTGGTTCCAGAAGCAGACCCTCAAATAAACAAGTGTTAGCGCAGATTGAGTTGATGTCTTTTTAATCATCGTAATTTGCTGAAATAGAAAGCACTGGGATGAGTATGTTTAAGGGATGTGAGAAGAAAGGCAAAGATCCAGAATCGTCAACTAAGGAGAAGCCACTAGAGATGACTAACAGGGCCCAGTTCCTCTTTCCCATGACAGATTTATATGGGTCTGATCTGCAGTGTTTTGCATACCCTCCATGTGCCTTCAAGCAGAAGTTTTCCAGAACATCCCAAGGTGTTTGCAGTATAGTACCTTTTGAATCTTTATCTGATACAGTCACTGAAAATGACTCAGCTACATATACCTATTTGTACAGTGCTATGAAATTGGTTTTAAAGTGTTCATTCACTTTGTATTTTATTAATCCTAGAATGTAACCAACTCTTAATGTCTTCATCATTTTTCCAGTTTTTTATTATTGTGTTACTGTTGATTTCCCCTTTCATGGCCATTAGGATTTGCCTTATGTATTGAGGTGCTCCTATGTTGGGTACATAAACATTTATAATTGTTATATCTTCTTCTTGGATTGATCCCTTGATCATTATGTAGTGTCCTTCCTTATCTCTGGTAACAGTCTTTAAAGTCTATTTTATCTGATATGAGAATTGTTACTTGTATTTTCTCTATTCTATTTCTGAGATTTTAGATAATCTTTACTATCATTACTCTGAATTCTTTTTCAGGTAGTTTGCCTATTTCCTCTTCATTTATTTGGTCTTGTGGGTTTTTATCTTGTTTCTTTGCCTGCAAGTCATTTCTCTGTCTTCTCATCTTGTCTGATTTACAGTATTTGAGGTCTCCTTTCCCTAGGCTACAGGGTTATAGTTCCTCTTGCTTCTGCTCTTTGCCCCTCGTGGTGAGGTTGGTGCAGTGGCTTGTGTAAGCCTCCTGATGGGAGGGACTGGTGCCTCCATTCTGTTGGGTGGAGCTGAGTCTTTTCCCTCTGATGAGCAGGGACGTGTCAGGTTGTGTGTTTTCGGTTGTCTGTGAGATTAGTATGACTGTAGGTAGTCTGTATGCTGATGTGTGGGGTTGTGTTCCTGTCTTGTTTGTTGTTTGGTGTCAGGCATCCAGCGCTGGGAGCTGCTGGCAGTTGGATGGAGCCAGGTCTGGATTCAGTTAGAGGCTTCTGTGAGAGCTCTTGGCGATTAATCTTCCCTGAGCCTGGGAATTCTCTAGTGGTCCAGCTTCCTGGACTTGGTGCTCCCAGCCCTGAGCCTCAGGCCTGACTTCCAGTGCAGGAACCAAGAGCCCACAAGTCACTCATCCCAGCAATAAAGGGATTAAAAAAAAGAAAAACTAACAAAACCCCAGACAAATGGTAAAAAGTAAAATGAAACAAACAAAAATAGAAAAAAGGAAACATGCACTTACAAAAAAGAAACAAAAACAGAACCAAATAAAACAAAAAGCAGGAGAACACGCAAACAAAAGAACCCAAGAATGAAATCAAACAATTAAAAAGAAAACTGACAAAAACATAAAACCAAAAAACAAAACCAGAGTGCCAACTGCAGAATGAAGCAAAGAAACAAAAGAAACCAACAAAAATGATTTAAAAAAAAAGAAAAAGAAAAAGGGGAAAGAAGACAGAACAACTGAAAAGCAACATAGAAATAGAAATATAAAAAAATAAAATAGAAAATATATTAAAGAAAAAGAAAGACAAACAAAACCCTAGAGAAATGCTAAAAACAAAATCAAACAAATACAGAAACAAGGAAATACACACACACACAAAAGAAACAAAAACAGAACCACATAAAACAAAAAGCAAGAGAACAACCAGTCAAATAGAAGAACTCAAAAACGAAATCAAAGAATTACAATTAAACTATCAAAAACACAAAACCTAAAAACTAAACCCAAAGCAGTGTGCCAACTGAAGAATGAAGCAAGGAAACAGAACTAACTAATAAAAATGATTTTAAAAATAATAATAAAAGAAAATAAAAAGGGAAAAAACACAGGACAACAGAGAAGTAAAGTAGAAATGGAAATATAAAAAAAGAGAGAGAGAGAAACATATATTAAAGAAAAAGAGGAAGAAAAAAATTAGGGAAAAAAACACAGAACAACAGAAAAGCCAAGTAAAAATAGAAATGTGTAAAAAAATTAAAATATGCTATAAAACATGGAGATCCCAAAAGGCTAAATAAAAAAAACTAAACAACAAACAAAAAAATAAAGAAACCAAAAAAAAAATCTAGAACCAACAACAGAATGAATCAAAACATAATAAAATTAATAGTAATAATTATTTTTCCCTGGGGTCTCGCTGTGAGGTAGTAAATTATAGTAGTAAATTTTATATTACTATAAAATTGTGACATACATAATGATTAAAAAATATAATTGATAAGATTATATTAGATTAGATTATATATATTATATAATTGATAAGAAACTCTAGGCATAAAGTGGAGTTCATTTCAAAAACTGTGATCTGAGAATATAAATGTTTATTCCTTTTGGGATTTATTTCTTCTGATATAACTATATTTGTATATAACTTTAGGTATCCTTATGTAATAAGTATTTTCAAAATTTGAGATAAGGTACATAAACATTAACCCATTTTACATATGGATTAAAAATGCTTTTGGGGGGTCAGTTTTCCTTCATTAATTAGGTCATAGGGTCCTAACTATAGATGTTGCTAATGGATGAGGGAAATGTCTCTGAATGATGCTTAGGTGGAGATTTTGTGTGTGTGTGTGTGTGTGTGTGTGTGTATGCATATATGTATATATTTTTTTCTAATAAACTGTGACTATTTATAAGTGCTTTGAGAATTGCCATACCTAAACAGCTTGATGAAGGGATTTCATATACTTTTTAGATATTTCTCCCGTTTTTTGTTTTGCTTTGTTTTTTGAACCTAGATTAAGCAGACCAACAAACTGGTAAAGAGACCTTTTACCCCTTGAGTTCAAGCCACTTTTCATTGGGAAATATTCATTGTGTAAAAGTGACTCATAATTACCTGGACCTTTTGCAATCTCCCAAGGCAGGACTGTCCAAGCTATATGACAACCTTATATTGAAACCTCCTATTTCTGCTATGCCCACCTTACTTATTTTTCTTCTGAAGTATTTTGTATGTTTTTCAGGTGCCTTACTTTAGTCAATAAAAGCTTTATAACAAATAAAACTGCACTCTTCAAACAAAATATATCACCACAAAATGTTTTATAAAACATTTAAATTTTATTAAGAATTTTAAGTATATCATATATATAGACATAGCTAGATATGCCAGTGCAGTCGTACCAAATTGAAAACATTTTTTGGTTAAATGAGTCATTACTAAGTAAAGTGGGACTTAGGGATTTATAATTCTACTTTATTGAACTGAACATTAGTATATATATTACAGTATGATTCTAGCTGCACTTTTATATTTAAGTAGTATTATAAAAAGACATTTTCTGAAATGTCAATGTATGCTGGCAAGTAGCCTCATGACCCCTTATAGGATGCTTTTCAGGTTCATCTAGTTATAAAATGATTCTTAAAGTTAATCATTTAAAGTGTGCCCCTCCTTTATATTTCACTATTTCTTTTCTAAACTAATCAAGTAACTTGTACCATGCAATGAGCTGATTTCAAAACCTAATCCAAGTTAATTTGTAACAAATGCTTTTTAAAAATATTTACATCCAAAAAGAAAGGTTACAATGTGTTAAACACTATCCATAAAATTAATATTATTGTAGGAAATACACGTACCATATGTTTATATGCTAAATCTGCTCTAAGTGGTGGCAGCTGGGTAAAAGTCTTTTTCAGAAATCTCTATTCCAACAAAAAAATCCAATTGTGTGTTTGTGTGTGGGTGTGTGTATATATATATCTCAAAATATATAATTATGGCTTTAGAACATGTAAATTAAAATTTTTAATATTGTTGACCTAAACACCCTGCTAATTCCCAGGTCCTCATAAGACACTAAATCTTTATTTCATAAAGATTATATATCTTCATCAAATCTTGTACTTCTGCTTGTATTTATGAAACAGATCCATGGTCACAGCAGAGGAAATGTGAAAAGGGAAGCCCAGGTCACCATCACGTGACACAGACCTTCTGTCACTTAGAATCTCAAAATGTCAGGACAGTTCGAATGCTGAAGTGTAAAATGATGGTTTTTAGTGATTTGTTTCCACACCTTCCAAACAAGAACATTTTATACAATTGTCCTTTCTGCCTGGGTTAGGAAACTTCAGGTAAATTCTGTTACTGGAAATCCTTCTGGGCCTGAGGTCCCCACCAGAAAGAAAATGAATCAGTATATGAGTATATGCATATGGGTATCTGAGCTGATTCTTGAGGCATCGGTACAATTGCAAAGGCTGACAAGAGGAAAGGGGTTTCCTTGCTGAAGGGAAAGCATGAATATGCTAGGAAGGTGTGAACAGGAAGGATAATCCAGTGTGCTTAGACTTCTGGGTGCCAAGGAGAAAAGTAGGTGAGCCCTGCTCCCTTACTTTATCTCCAGAGCCTAGCACACAGGCTGTGATAGAGTGGGTGCTAAATTCTCAGTTGTTGAATAACTGGGTATATTAACAAAATAGGTTGTGGTCCAATAGTAAAGGCTTTCAAAACCATGCTAAGTCATTGATATTTGGGGGCAACTTGAGTTTTAGCAGCTTAGTGAATGCCTGGCTAATATGGTAAAATACAGAAGGCAGGAGACATATTATCATGCTACTGTGTTAACATGTCCAGGTGAGAGATTACTGGACTGAACTAAGGTAACAGTCATGGGCAATGAGAGGGAGAATCCTGGAGGAGAAACTGGACTGTGCACTATCAGAGCTTAGCATCAGTTTGCATGTTGTAGGCAAGAGTGAAGAAGGAATCAAACCTGATGCTCTGGCTTCTAGTCTGTAAAAGCAGAATAAGTGGCATTATTTGCTGAGATAAGATGTACTGGTGGAAGCATTATTTTGAGTGAAGTCGATGCAAGTGGGACATTCAAGTGGAGCTGTGTGGAAGTCGATGGAAATTGAAGAGCTTAGGTTTATAAATGTCAATTTAGAAGCCACTGCCTTAAGGTAATATTTGAAACAAAAAAGAGTAGAATTTATGTTTCTTTGGATAACAGCTAGTAACTATTTTTCAAAGTGACCATATTAAGTTATTAATATTGCTTGACTAAGTAAAGGTGTATGTCGGAATAGACGTTTTTCCAAAGAAGACGTCCAAATGGCCAAGAGACACATGAAAAGATGCTCAACATCATTAATCATCAGGGAAATGCAAATCAAAACGCAATGAGATATCACTTCACGCCTGTTAGGAGGGCTACCATCAAGAAGATAAGTAACAGGTGTTGGCGAGGATGTGGCTAAAGGGAATCCTCATGCACTGTTGGTGGGAATGTAAATTGGTGCAGCCACTATAGAAAACAGTATGGAGGTTTCTCAAAAAAATTAAAATAGAGCTACTCTGTGGCCCAGCAATTCTACTTCTGGGTATTTATCTGAAGAAACCAAAAACACTAACTTGAAAAGATATATGCACCCCCATGCTCACTGCAGCACTATTTACAATAGCCAAAATATGGAAACAACCTGTGTCCATGGATGAATGAATGAATAAAGAAAATGTGGGGTGTGTGTGTGTGTGTGTGTGTGTGTGTGTGTAATGGAATATTTAGCCATAAAAAGAATGAAATTTTGCCATTGGCAACAACATGGATGGACCTCAAGGGCATTATGCTAAGTGAAATAAGTCAGTCAGAGAATGACAAATACTGTATGATCTTACGTGTATGAGGAATCTAAAGCAACAACTTCATAGATACAGAGAACAGATTGGTGGTTGCCAGAAGCAGGAGTATTGGGTGGGAGAAATAGATGGAGGTCAAAAGTTAAAAAACAAACAAGCAAACAAAACCTAACC
The DNA here is from genome assembly GCF_003031525.2 of Neophocaena asiaeorientalis asiaeorientalis. Lineage (NCBI taxonomy): Eukaryota > Metazoa > Chordata > Mammalia > Artiodactyla > Phocoenidae > Neophocaena > Neophocaena asiaeorientalis. Next base: position 10,642,105 of record NW_020185337.1, on the reverse strand, counting down.
TTCAAGGATCAGAAGAAAACACATTTAAAAAAGCACTTTGAAAACTGTAAAGTAAGGAAATTTTGTGGCATTACTTGAAGAAGTGAGCAGCTTTGTGCTGAAATAAAAATAGCCAAGATGAAATCAATCTAGTATAAAAGAATGAAGTCCAGAGGTTTTTTAAAAAATTGGTTGATATAAGACGATGACATAATAAGTCTATGAAGAAGAAGTAATCAGCTTTATCAATCTTGCTACATAAGATAATCAGAAATAAAATATGAAGGAAACAGATGCATTTATAAATACTAAATTTAAAAAGTGATCTATGGGGAGGAGACAAGAGAACTATAAAAAACAGATACCTTTGATGTGAGTAGAGCAGTTCAAAACCTTCATTGATTTGTTTAAAAGGGAAAACATGGGTTGTCACTTGATCCAGGTCAAATTTCTTTTCCAGGAAATCAGTCACTAGTTTTGGAACATCATCTCTGCTTTCCCAACCTGTAAGTAAGCATACATGTTCTCTTTAGACTTTACTGAATGATCTTTATGTGTTATTATATTTGTTCCTTCTCTCTCTTGCATTATTACCTTTTCCCCATACGGGACTATCCTTAACAGCACACAAATGAGCTGTATTTCTCCCATCTTAAGAAACAAAGGCAAAAACCCCATGAGGAACCTCTATTTCCCCCACAACTTCTAGCTACCCCATGTCTCTGCTCCTTTTACAGAGAAACCACTTTACAGTTCACTGCTCCACTTCCTCTTCTCCCATTTTCTCTCGAGCCCACTCAGCACGCGGCTAGTATAGCTCTTGTCAAGGTAACCAAAGATACAGACAACAGTTAATGTGAGGCCAAGCCTTGTTCTCTTTCCACAGTACCTGGTGCACAAAAAATGAGAGGCTGGTTGGTACAGATGAGATTCTTTAGAGAGGGCTCCTTCAGGGAAATAAGACTTGAACTGAGAACTACACAAGAGGTACAAGTTGAGCCTCCTCACTTTGACTCTTTGTGTGATGTGGGGAGATTATGGATTACCCAGGAATTAGAAGTAAAATTCAGTTATTCACTAAATGTCTTTGGGGAATATGCTAAGGACCAGGCACTGTTTCCAGGGCTGGGAATAGGGTAGAGGTGTAACATACCCAGTCCCTGCTCTCAGGAAGCATGAGGATCCTCTCATTTAGTGCAGAGAGACTGACAATAAACAAAGAAGCCTCTGCCATTCTTACCTCCAAAAACGCATCCTTTCCGTGTGCATCCAGCGCGGGGCAGCACTGGGTCATAGGTGAGCATCTTGGCTGATAGAGGAGCCCCTACCACTACACCGACCCTGTAGTTCATGCTGCAGGATGCAAGGGCATCAATCTGAGTTGAGAATGAAGAAGACTGTTTGTTTCTCATGTCTCATAATATGTCGTGGGCTCAGAAATGCCCTACATACTATTGCAGTTCCAGTAGTTCGTTTTGTTTCCAAGTCATGAAGTGACATTAGGGCCACATGCCTTTTTCTTTCTGCTTGCTTTTTTTTTTATTTCAAACTTTCTTTTTATTTGTTATTTATTTATTTATTTATGGCTGTATTGGGTCTTTGTTGCTGCACGCGGGCTTTCTCTAGTTGTGGTGAGTGGGGGCTACTCTTCGTTGTGGTGCGCGGGCTTCTCATTGCAGTGGCTTCTCTTGTTGTGGAGCACAGGCTCTAGGTGCGCTGGCTCAGTAGTTGTGGCTCATGGGCTCAGTAGTTGTGGTGCACGAGCTTAGTTGCTTCTTCGTATGTGGGATCTTCCCAGACCAGGGCTCGAACCCTTGTCCCCTGCATTGGCAGGCAGATTCTTAAGCACTGCGCCACCAGGGAAGTCCCTCTGCTTGCTTTAAAACACTCGCAACACAATTTTAGTCATGAATTAAACTCGTTCATACATTTGTCCTTTAAGGCAGAAAGTAGAAATTAATGTGGTCAGTGTTCATGGCATTTTCAGTTTACCATGGACCAAAATGCAGGGAGAAATTCCTATATTTTCAGACCAATATCACCACTTCAGATAAGGTTTGGAAAGCCATTTGAACTAAATCAAATTACCTATACTGAATCAATTAATCCAATTTTTTTAAAGTTTAGTATGAAAATTAAATCAAATACCAAAATGTGGGACAAAGGAATCCCTTTCTTGGTTACATTTCTGAGACTAACCCCACATTTTCTGGTCATCCACCCATCCAGTCATTCATTAATAGTTTTTTGAATACTTGGTAGGTTGTAGCAATAGATGTTGGCATTTTTCAGAGACCAATGTTCATTAAAGTATCATCTGGAAATCAGTAGGCCATAGCAATATTCAGTGTTGCATATTGGCTGTGTAAACATGGTATTTGTTGCTATGGAATAATTCTAAGTGACACTAAGGAAGGGGAATGAAAACAGTGGTAAATTAAAGACTACTTGTTCCTAAAGTACCAAAAGTATTAGAGCGAATTTAGTCTCCTAGTCAATTGTGAGCAGAATTGACTTTGTCCCATATTTCCAAGTCTCCCTCCCTACCTTATCCCAGGCTGGGGCTTTCCAATCCAGGAGATCTGACCTGTTTCTCAGATTTAAATGGAAGTCTGGTGCTACTGACTGCCACAAGGGAGGCGTATTTTAAAAAGTTGAAGGCTCCTATTTTAAGAGAATTCAGAAAGGAGAAAGCAAACTCAGGTATAGAGTGAGAAGTTGGCTACATCGTGGTTTTGAGGGAAGAGACTGCCAAATTTGGAATAGTTCCTTTCGCCCCTGGATCTCCTCCTCCTCTGTCTCCAGAGAGTCACTTTGTGCTGGTTGACTTGCTAATGTTCAAGAGATGGAATCACTGTTGCCAAAAAAGCCATACATACAAAGTAGATTAACACTTAAACAATTTGCCTAGTTGGTTGACTCCCTCCCTGGCAGTCTGATCACATGAGAGTGGTATGATATGACATACTTTGGTCAAGCAGACCTGCACATAAGTTTTGCTTGACTTTTTAGGCACAAGTGCTTCATGATTACCAGGTATTTTGCCTAACGGGTAGTTGCTTTCAGTAAAGCTGTGGAAAATGAGTTTACCCTGTGCGTTCAAGGTAGTTTGGGTATTGTGTGGCTCCTCTAATCTTGGCTCTCACCGTAGTTTCAAGATGCCCAATAACTTCAAAACTGTAGCCCAGTGTCGCCTGTCATTTCTTTTCTTTTTATTTTAAATTAATTTTATTTAGTTAGTTTTGGCTGCTTTGGGTCTTCGTTGCTGCATGCAGGCTTTCTCTAGTTGTGACGAGCGGGGGCTACTCTTTATTGCAGTGTGCGGGCTTCTCATTGTGGTGGCTTCTCTTGTTGCGGAGCATGGGCTCTAGGTGCACTGGCTCAGTGGTTGTGGCTCACGGGCTCAGTAGTTGTGGCTCACGGGCTCAGTAGTTGTGGCTCATGGGCTTAGTTGCTCCATCGCATGTGGGATCTTCCCGGACCAGGGCTCAAACCCGTGTCCCCTGCATTGACAGGCGATTCTTAACCACTGCACCACCGGGGAAGCCTCGCCTGTCATTTCTGACAGCACCTCACTGATGGGCTTGGTGGAGTCCTTGGGGCTGATGCACTTAGTGGCTCTGACAGCCATGGCCTTTTCAAATTTGTCTTTGTTGAGGTCAATCCCAATGATCCTGGATGCACCAGCTGACTTACAGCCCATGATGACCAAAAGGCCAACTCTTCCCAGGCCAAAGGCCACACAAGTTGAACCACGGGTGACCTGTGGAGAGACAAGTTCCTGTAAATGTTAGACCTAGGGTTAAAATGTGAAACCTGCAAAGTATCTCCAATATTAGAACACAAAATTCAGAAGATCACTATGATGAGTTATTAGGACTGGATGACTTGTTCTCATGAGAATGCCACAAAGAGAGCTAGAAACAGCAGAATGTCTGAGAACAGAAAAGGAACAAAATCAGTATTTTGCAGATAAATGAAAACCTTTGATAAAAGGTTACATCATTCAGGCCTTTGTTGTGGGAGCTTTTGCAGCCTTTTTGGCCACCACCCATAACCTCATCCAACCTCATAACAGGATTAAATAAGCACTTGGATCTCTATTACTCTTCTACACAAAACCATGCTAAATCTGTTTTAGATTTGGTTTAACTAGCATTTTCTTAATAACCATAACTCTGAGTCATTTGTAAATAAATTGTTTTTTCATTGAAGTTGAATTTCCATGTTGCAATTAGATGATCCATGTGTAGCTCCAGGAAGGAAATGTAGTTAAATCAGTTGGGATATTTTTACCCTGTACTGTGCTATGTTAAAGAAGGTTCTAGCCAAAACTCACTTTCCTGCTAGTTTAGTCCTAATCCTTTTTCATAGCAGGGATCAGGGAGACCTGAAAACCAGGAAACCCACAAAAAGGGTATGGAACTTATTGTGATCATTTTTGTCTTGTTTTCCTTTTTTTTTTCTCCTCCCTCCCTTCTTCCCTTTCTTCCTTCCTTTTTTTTTTTCTTTTTCTTTTTAACATGCAAAGGCTTATGTGTGAGCAGGGTGTGTTGTCATATGTCCTGATTCTCCAGTTTTGTCCTCCTCTGCAGGAATTACCTGAAAAAATAGCCTGTGTGTGGAGGTCTGTGTATGCATGTGTTTTGAAATGTCTGAATTTATAAGCAGATATTTAAGTGGGTACAAAGGTGCTGTAGTTTCAGCTATGGCATCCTAACCCCTCAGTTCATTTCCTGAATTTGGAGCTCTGAAGTTAGTGTGGCCATTCTCTCAAGTATCATTCAGTCATTCACTCATTTATGCAGCAAACTTTATTAATGGATTCTTTGTGGTCAGCATTTTATGTCAGAAACTAAACTGGGCGTTCTCTGTCTTTTTTACTAGTTTATCTGCTAGCTTTATTATCTAGATCTGAGATGGAATTTTTTTGTTGATGGTTGAATTCTAAATCTAGAATTTTATGATTCTAGCACTGTCTTCTGGGACCTCTTTCAGCCTTCCTTATTTAATCTCTAGCAAGATTAGGCTGTGATGGCCCTGAAGTGTGATATTTCTGACCACCTGGGAACTGTGCCTCTAAAGACTTCTCCCTAGGACTCCATCACCCATCTGGAAAGTTGTAATTTTTGACCTTCATGTCACCCTGACTCTAAGCCTTTAAGTGGATCATGGCCCCAGTCTCTTGCTAACTTCAGATGTCCCCCCACCTGAAAAACCAAAACCAAAACCAAAAAAACTTCTCTTCCTTCCCAACCTTCTTGTTCTACAGAATGGGAACTGGAGATTAATATCTATAGTGAATTATCCATATCATTATTATAGAAGAAAGTTATAGTCTAAAACAAGAATGTCAATTTTAGGTCACTTAAAATTTTTTATTATTTAAAATAATATTTTATTATTTTGTATTTTAAAATATAGTAAGCTTCCACTTTTTAGTATTATTTTTCTTTACTCTTCTGATTCCCTTCATGATCTTTAATAAATACTTAAATTTCACTATCCCAAAGAACCTTAGGACCTTAACCAGCTCTTGGGAGATAACTTTTGAGTCCTTGGAATATCCTGTCCACTAAGAGTGTCTTTGTACATCTGAGACATTGGGCTACTCCAGATGGTTTATGCTAACAGTGTGACTTACAGTGAATGCCTGTTTTCATATGTCTGGGGCTTTGATCCATCAGCTTAACTCCTGATGCTACTGGAGTCTGAGTAGCTGAGGTCAGTCCTGTGTGTGCTGTGTGCCTACATGACTGTTCCCACAATAGAAACCCTAAACACCAGACTTGGGTGAGCTTCCCTGGTTGGCAACACTTAATATGTGTTGTCACACATTGTTGCTGGGAGAATTAAGCTCTGTCCATGTGACCCCGCTGGGAGAGGACAACTGAAAACTTGTACCTGGTCTCTCCTGGACTCTACCCTATGTGGCTTTTTCTTTTGCTGGTTTTAATCTGTATCCTTTCCCTGTAACAAACTGTAGCTATGAGTATAATAACTGTTCTGAGTTTTATGAATCCTTTTAGTGAATCATCAAATCAAAAGAGCGTCTTGGGGGACACCAACACATCCTCATATTGTAAGTTTGACCTATTTTCAAATAGGCAAAGGCAAGAATATGTGTTCATTCAAGTAATTTGCCTTAAGATATAGCTTCCAGTAAAAAATTATACCTAAAAGTGGAGAATGTCTTGGTTAATAATATATTAGCCAAGTACTAATATGGTACCAATATATCAAGTACAATAAAAAACTTAGAATACTAACATAAAACCATATCCAATGTCCCTTCTCTCACCTCTATCTTGGTAGAAAATTCTTAGTGGAAGGTCTCGAGGAATGTTCCAGCACCAAGATTTTCCAAAGAAATTTAAAAGTAAGTGGTTACTAACATATGTCATTGACATGTACATGCATGCTAATGTTATACATTCATAGATCTGAGACCTGTCTTGAACCTATGTTTGGGATAAATCTACTTCAACGCCCATATGTATATTTTCCACAAGCTCCTCACCTTTTTATTCTTCCACATATTTGGACATCCCTTTCCTTATTCATTCATACATCTCTTTTTTTCCAAATATTATTTATTAAGTCATTACTATGTCCAGGCTCCTTGCTAAGTACTGTAGTGAATAGAGACTTGGTCCATACCTTCTTGGAGCTTGTGGTCTAATGAAGACTAAAGGTGTAATAAGAATTTGAGATTTGGGACACATACTGTTAATGAAGCAATCATGTAGTCTTGAATAATGGAAGGAGGTTCCTGCTTAGATGGAGTAGACAGAAAAAAACAAACAAACAACTTCTTTGAGCAAGTGGGTTATCTTTAATCTGAGAATTATGTTAATGAAGCACCTACACAAGGGCTCAGTAGATGAGTGTTCCAGACAATCAGAATAGCTTGTGTAAATGTCTTCATGTAGGAACAGGCTTACAGATCTCAAGAGAGGTGAGTGAGTGTGAGTGGATCATAGTGGAGGAGATGAGATTGTTCCAAGTATGGAAGCTACTGAAGGAATTTTGGCAAAGAAGTAATGCAGACCAATTTATGTTTTATAAAATTCCTCTGGCTTGTAAATGGAGAATTATTGGAGATGGTCAAGAGGAGTAATGAAGACTACAGAAGGGAGGCCATTGCATCTGTCAGGATATGATGATGGTAGTGAGTTGAAGAAAATGGAAAGATTTAAAATATACCTTGTAGGTAAACTTAACAGGATTTGCTGCTGGATTGCATATAAGGTAATGGAGAGGGAAGATCAAGGATGAAGAAAATTTGAGTGAGCATAAATATGTTTGGGTGGTAGGGAGGAAGAAAATTAAGAATTCTGTTTTATACATATTCAGTTTGAGATACCTGTGAGACCTTCAAAGGGAGAGGTCAGGTAAGGAGTTGGACAAAAGAATTTGGGGTTCAGAGAGAGTTTGAGATATAAATTTGGAGTCAACTAACGTATACGTAATTTTTAAGACTTTGGAGTTGGATGAGACCACCACAGTATGGTGATTGCTTGTGGGAATGGTTTTACTATTTATGAACTGTGTGTTATTCTACTTACTTCTTTGATTCATTAAGAATGACATAAATTGAATCCAAATAATCACTCTTAAATATGCATTCATGTTTTCATACTATATGCCAGCCATTATAGGTTGAATTGTGTCCCCATGCCCAAACCTGCAATTTCATATGTTAAAGTCTTAATCTCCAGTACCTCAGAATGTGATCTTATTTGAAGATAGGGCCTTTGCAGATGTAATCAAGTTAAAATAAGGTAATTAGGTGGGCCCTAATCCAATATAATTGGTGTCCTTATAAAAAGGGGGAATTTGGACAATAAAGACTGGCATAGAAGGAAGGTGATATGAAGAGACATAGAAGACAGCCAAGGAGAAAGGCCTGGAACAGATCTTTCACTCACAGCCCTCAGAAGGAACAAATCCTGCCGACCCTTTGATTTCAGTCTTCTACTTTCCAGAATGTGAGACAATAAATTTGTGTTGTTTAAGCCCCCTAGTCTATGGTATTCTGCTACAACAGCCCTAATAAACTAACAAACCAGCATTGATATTTATTTTGTGAAACAAAAGATTAATTTTATTTATTTTTTTAACATCTTTATTGGAATGTAATTGTGTGTTACTTTCGGCTGTATAACAGAGTGAATCAGCTATACGTATACATGTATCCCCATATCTCCCCCCTCCTGCGTCTCCCTCCCACCCTCCCTATCCCTCCCCTCTAGGTGGTCACAAAGCACCGAGCTCATCTCCCTGTGCTATGCGGCTGCTTCCCACTAGCTATCTATTTTACGTTTGGTAGTGTATATATGTCCATGCCACTCACTCATTTGGTCCCAGCTTACCCTTCCCCCTCCCTGTGTTCTCAAGTCCATTCTCTATGTCTGCATTCCTGTCCTGCCCCTAGGTTCTTCAAAACCATTTGCTTTTGTCTTTTTTTAGATTCCATATATATGTGTTAGCATATGGTATTTGTTTTTCTTTTTCTGACTTACTTCATGCTGTATGATAGTCTCTAGGTCCATCCACCTCACTACAAGCAACTCAATTTCGTTTCTTTTTATGGCTGAGTAACATTCCATTGTATATATGTGCCACATCTTCTTTATCCATTCATTTGTCGATGGACACTTAGGTTGCTTCCATGTCCTGGCTATTGTAAATAGAGCTGCAGTGAACGTTGTGGTACATGACTTTTTTTAAAGTATGGTTTTCTAAGGGTATATGCCCAGTAGTGGGATTGCTGGGTCGTATGATAGTTCTGTTTTTAGTTTTTTAAGGAACCTCCATACTGTTCTCTGTAGTGGCTGTATGAATTTACATTCCCACCAACAGTGCAAGAGTGTTCCCTTTTCTCCACACCCTCTCCAGCATTTATTGTTTGTAGATATTTTGATGATGGCCATTCTGACTGGTGTGAGGTGATACCTCATTGTAGTTTTGATTTGCATTTCTCTAATGATTAGTGATGTTGAGCATCCTTTCATTTGTTTGTTGTCAATCTGTATATCTTCTTTGGAGAAATGTCTGTTTAGGTCTTCTGCCCATTTTTGGATTGGGTTGTTTGTTTTTTGTATATTGAGCTGCGTGAGCTGATTGTATATTTTTGAGATTAATCCTTTGTCAGTTGCTTCATTTGCAAATATTTTCTCCCATTCTGAGGGTTGTCTTTTCGTCTTATTTATAGTTTCCTTTGCTGTGCAAAAGCTTTGAAGTTTCATTAGGTCCCATTTGTTTATTTTTGTTTTTATATCCATTACTCTAGGAGGTGGGTCAAAAAGGATCTTGTGCTGATTTACGTCCAAGAGTGCTCTTCCTATGTTTTCCTCTAAGAGTTTTATAGTGTCTGGTCTTACATTTATGTCTTTAATCCATTTTGAGTTTACTTTTGTGTTAGGTGTTAGGGATTGTTCTAATTTCATTCTTTTCCATGTAGCTGTCCAGTTTTCCCAGCACCACTTATTGAAGAGGCTGTCTTTTCTCCATTATATATTCTTGCCTCCTTTATCAAAGATGGTGACCATATGTGCGTGGGTTTATCTCTGGGCTTTCTATCCTGTTCCATTGATCTATATTTCTGTTTTTGTGCCAGCACCATACTGTCTTGATTACTGTAGCTTTGTAGTATAGTCTGAAGTCAGGGAGCCTGATTCCTCTAGCTCTGTTATTCTTTCTCAGGATTGCTTTGGCTATTCGGGGTCTTTTGTGTTTCCATACAAATTGTGAATTTTTTTGTACTAGTCCTGTGAAAAATGCCATTGGTACTTTGATAGGGATTGCATTGAATCTGTAGATTACTTTGGGTAGTATAGTCATTTTCACAATGTTGATTCTTCCAACCCAAGAACATGGTATATCTCTCCACCTGTTTGTATCGTCTTTAATTTCTTTCATCAGTGTCTTATAGTTTTCTGCATACAGGTCTTTTGTCTCCTTAGGTAGGTTTATTCCAAGGTATTTTATTCTTTTTGTTGCAGTGGTAAGTGGGAGTGCTTATTTAGAAATAAAATTTCGAATCTGAATTTTTTCTTCCAGTTGATTTGCCATTGTGTAGAAACAGTCTGTACATGAGATGTTTTCAAAAGCGTTTTTCCCAAAATGCTTCAGTTTTTCAAAAAAAATTATTTAAAAAATAAAAAAAAAGGAACTAGCCCACCCTGCTGCTTACCTTGCCAGTTTTAATAGCAGTCCCATATCCAGTAGAAAATCCACATCCAATTCAACAGACTTTCTCAGGATGAGCTTCATCATCGATCTTAGCAACAGAAGTTTCATCCACCACTGTGTACTCAGTAAATGTACTAGTGCTCGTGAAGTGATAGACTGGTTTGCCCCTGCACGTAAATCTGGTGGTGCCATCAGCCAGGACTCCATGACCAGTAACGCTATTTGATACATCAAACACTCATATTAATTCAATTCAAAACTTAGCACAGGAACAACTAAATGGCATTAGAGAAAAGTGACTGAAACCTACTCACTCCTTACACAGAGGTTGACATCTGGGTCGCGACAAGCATTGCATTCTCTACACTGAGGCAGAAAGACGGGGATGACTGTCACCTAGAGGGAAAACATCATGATATAAGGTGTTGGTAATTAACATTAAAGGCTGAAATAGATGAATGTGAATTGAGCCCATGCCACATGCAAGAATTTCTTAAAAGTAGAGACATACCTTGGAGATATTGCAGTTTTGGTTCTAGAGCATGACAATAAAGTGAGTCACAAATTTTTTGGTTTTCCAGTGCATGTAAAAATTATGTTTACACTATACTGTAGTCTATTAAGTATGCAATAGCATTGTGTTTAAAAAAACAATCTACATACCTTAATTAAAAAATAATGCTATTGGAAAAATGGCACTGATAGACTTGCTTGACGCAGGGCTGCCACAAACTCAATTTGTAAAAACAATTCCACTTTGAAGCACAATAAAGCAAAGTGCAATAAAACAAGGTATGCCTGTATTCTAAAGTTTACAAGCACCATCAAATTTGCTTGCTAAAAGTTGAGATTTTGCCAAATTAAACTTCACTCTATATAATCCATTCTCCTTGTATTCTCTTATCCTCCTAAATTCATTAAGGCTCCTCTAATAATTCCTAGTTGTGCTATTTCCTTTGATAGGACAGTCAACCCTACTTATCTCAGACTTGTGACTTGACATTTACACACCTGGTTTCACCATAGTGACTCCTCCAATGCTCTCCACAACCCCAGTGGCTTCATGTCCCACAGTCACTGGAAACTTAGACACTATTGCTCCTTTTGTCATGTGCTCATTTTTCCAACAGATTCCCGTGGCCAAAGTCTGGGTTCAGAGAAAAGAACATTGCACCAACCAGCAAACGGGTCATTTTACAGTTGGGAGAATATTTATCTCTCCCTTGAAAAGATTATAATTGTTTAATCAGTATGATTGTCTCATATAATAGTGTTGACTCTTAGGAGATTCTGAGCCGAATATCAACCATCAGACCAAAATCTCTCTCTTTAAGGGACTTCCCTGGTGGCACGGTGGTTAAAAATCTGCCTGCCAATGCAGGGGACATGGGTTCGGTCCCTGGTCCAGGAAGATCCCACATGCCATGGAGCAACTAAGCCCATGCGCCACAACTACTGAGCCTGTGCTCTAGAGCCCGCGAACCACAACTACCGAGCCCGCATGCCACAACTACTGAAGCCTGTGCGCCTAGTGCCTGTGCTCCACAACAAGAGAATCCACAGCAATGAGAAGCCCATGTACCACAATGAAGAGTAGACCCCGCTCGCTGCAACTAGAGAAAAGCCTGTGTGCAGCAAGGAATATCCTTAACAACTTTAAAAAAAAAATCTCTCTTTAAGGAATTTATAGTATTGCTGCCTTTGGCCTTGTTTTGAATCTCAGTGCCTTTTTGAAGTAAATTGATGCTCTTGTGAGGGAACTATAAGGCAGATGTTACCATGCAGCCAGCACAAAAGTAGACTTTTACAGTTAGTTCCTCCTCTTGATGAAAGGTAGAGGGAATGGTGTATAAGAAGAGAAGTGAGCAAAACTGTACTGTTACTACAGTGCTCAGGTAACAGGAGATGGTCAAAGAAAGATAGACAGCAATGCCTACTCAACAAGCTGGTGTTCAAACTAATGGTTAGGCTCTGTTCAAAGGAGTGTGGGAAATCCTCCAGGAAGGGAAATCCAGGAAGCTGTCATTTCTCCAGGCACAAATGAGTTCCTCATTCTTTGTGAAAAGTAATCTCAATACTATCTGATACGTTAGTCATAATTATTAACTATTTTTATCAAACACTGTGTCAATAAAAATTCAACAAAGTTATAACAGAGCAGATTAGCAGGGTTGTTTTTTAATCAATAAGTCATTAATTTTATATTCAGTATGACCAGATCCTTATCAAATAAAAAAAAAAACCAGTATGAGAACTAATAACCAAAATTTGGGAAGTATCTCCTTATTTAAGAATCCAACCTCACAACAGTGATATACTCAAAGTAGGTATGATAGCGTTTTAGACTTATGTACTCTCAGGCTCATTACCTTACTACAAACTTCTTTAGCCTTTGATGGGGCAACTTCTGTTTCCTCAACGGAAAAGGGATTCTTCTGTTCCCATAGCACAGCTGCTTTACATTTAATAACCTAAGAAATTGGTGAGAGTTATAATGGGTCCTAATTATGTCTTTACAGTTACAGACTCTCCAAATAATATAAATCTGGGCAGAAGATCCCTAGAGATCATCTTATGTACACCCGTGTTTGATATATGAGAAATGCAGCCCGGAGACACTAAATAATGGATCCATGGGCACACAGCAAATGGGAAGCAGGGCTGGCCTAGATCTGAGGTACACCCTTTCCAGCCCTTTGCTTTTGCTGCCTGTGGTCACATAATATTTTATTAAGCTAGGGTTTTTTTGGCTACAATTTCAAAGTAACAAAATGTCATCTGTGTATCACTTATTCACAAAAGCGAATTTATAAAACAGAAAATGTTGTTGATTTATCTGTAAGAATCTAAGCCAGTATTTAATTGTTGTATAATCAGGTAGCCATGGTGAAGAAATTAGAAATTGGCTTGGTTAGAGATAAAGGGAACCATGAACGTCATGAAATGTATAGACTGAATTCCTGGATGACTCAATTTGTGTCTTTGCATCTCTGAATCCTTTTTTGCACCCAGCACAGTTCTTGCAGCTTAGGGGTCTAGATAGGCGAGGTGAAGCTTCTCATCCTATAGAAGTGGAAACTAAGGGGTGGAGATCCTCAGTGAGTAGACTCCAGCTGTTCAGTTGGTTTTGGTATAGTTATTCAATTAAGTAATTTTGCTGGCATTATTGAAATCAGTGAGGGGTGGAGGGAGAGATAGAGAGAGAGAGGGAGAAGGAGACAGGGAGAGATTTTTCTTGTTTTCCCATCCTCAAATCTGTCTAGGAATCGTATAAAATATTTTAATTAATTTGTTCAGATACAAAATGAGTTGTCTCTCATCTTACTTGTCGACTAACATACCACTCCTAGAGATCTCCTTTAGATGGATGGTTACATGGCTCTTTTGCAAGTGATTAAGTGTGAGAAATGATATGCTGGAAATAGATGGGAGGCTGAAAGCCATCAGTGACTTTAACATTCACCCTCTGCCTCTGCAAGGCAAATGTCATGGGTCACAGTGCAATGTGGGCCAATCTCAAAGTTAGAAATCTCACACCACAATTCCACACAAGTTCCTGCTGGAATAGTTGAGATTTAAAGTCAAACTATTTTATCGATAAGTAAAGACATAAATATCAAATATATGGAGAATGGAGGAAATTTTATGCTTAAGGATGATAGAAAAAGTCATAAAGGAAACATCTAAGAATGGAAATTTTGTGTGTTGAGAAACAGTAAATCTTCCAAATGTAAGTAATTCAAGCAAGTAGTCTGAGGGAAAAAAGCTTAAAGCAAAAATGACGAGTTAACATTTTTGATATATACAATGCATAATCGAATTGATAGGGAAAGCATTAAAACTTCCACTACCTCTTCTGCCCTCCCACATATTTTACTCATACCTGGAGATACACGCAAAGAACATAAAGACGAAAATACAAATTAGTAAATATGTAGTGAAGCGTTTGTTTTCCTTGGTTATAAATTTTTTAAAAAATAAAAGTAATGAGATAATTCTCTGTTAGGTCGATAATGATTTTGTTTGTTTGTTTGTTTTTTGCGGTACACAGGCCTCTCACTGTTGTGGCCTCTCCCGTTGCGGAGCACAGGCTCCGGACGCGCAGGCTCAGCGGCCGTGGCTCACAGGCTCAGCCGCTCCGCGGCATGTGGGATCTTCCCGGACCGGGGCACGAACCCGTGTTCCCTGCATCGGCAGGCGGACTCTCAACCACTGTGCCACCAGGGAAGCCCCGATAATGATTTTTTACTTACGTATTGTCAAAGGGGTGGTGAAATGGGCAGTGTCATTCATGTCAACACCTTTGGAAAATAATTTTCAGTATACATCAGGATACTAAAATGGTTTATTCCTGTGGGTGGTCACATTTTGTTTAGCAACTTAATTGAGATATCTTTGCCATATAAAAATTGTATATGTTTAAGGAATATAACTTGATGTTTTGATATATGTATACATTGTGAAAAGATCACCACAATCAAGCTAAATAACTTATCCATTACCTCTACCTAGTTACTATTGTGTTTTCATGTGTTTGTTCATGTGTGTGTGTTAAGGTTTAATTTAAGATCTGTCCTCTCAGCAAATTTCAAGTATACAATACAATATTGTTAGCTATCATCACTATGCTATACATTAAATCTCCAGAATTCATCTTGTATAACTAAAACTTTGTACCCTACTTAAGAATATTTTGACACTTTCACCAGGTAATTCCATTTAAAAAAAACCTAACTTAAGGAAATTGTAAATTCAGAAAAATATTAGTATATATTAGAGGTCATCACAGCACTAGTTATAAAGGGAAATATGTAAACAGTAGTGTAAACAAATATGTAGATAATAATAGAGAAATGAGTAAATGAACTGTAAATCTAGAAATTAGACATTTAAAAAGTTTATAAATTGTTATAAATTTGGAAAATGCTTATATTAAGTTGGAAAAATAGGATAAAAATATTTATATATTGTACGAGTACAGCTACATAAAATATGGATGGAAAAATCAATGGTAGTCTGTAAGATATAAGACAATTGTTGATTTTTTCTTCTCATATTTTCTGATTATCCAAATTTTCTGGAATGATTATTGTTACGGGCTGGATTGTGTTCCCCCAAAATTCACATGTTGAAATCCTGACCTCCAGTACTTTGGAATGTCTGTATTTGAAGATAGGGTCTTTTAAGAGGTTAAAACAAGGTCATTTGGGTGGTCCTTAATCCAATATGATTGGTTTCTTTATAAGCAGAGGAGATTAGGACACAGATATATACAGAGATAAGACCATGTGAAAACACAGAGAGAAGATGGCCATTTGCAAGCCAAAAGAGAGGTTTCAGAAGTTACTTCCAGCATCTTGATCTCAGACTTCCAGCTTCCAGAACTGTGAGAGAATTAATTTCTGTTGTTTAAGCCATCCATTCTGTGGTACTTTGTCATGGCAGCCCTAGCAAACTAAACAATCATCTTTTACTTTTTTAATGAAAAAGAAAACATTTATTATAAAAAGAGAAAAAAGCAATCCCCAGTGTAAAGAGAATCCCTCCTTTCCTGTGATTCAACTGAAACCCTAAAGCAACTTGGGCAATATAGAACTCTAATGCAAACCACACTATTGCATGCATATCTCTATATCAAAATAGTATAGCTTTTATGCTATATCTTAAATTATATACTGTATCATTAATTTTAACTGGAAACTGCTGCCTTTAGGTTACAGAGCTCTCCATCGTTGGAAATATTCTAATAATGGCTAGATATCCACTTTATAGAGGTAGCACAACTAGAACTCAAGCATCTGTTGGTTGGATGGAGTTGCAAATTTTTAAGATTCCTTCCAACTCTAAGAGTCATTAATTTCTATGGGTAGAGTTGCTAGCTTCTAAAGTCCAAAATTAATTCCCCGATTGAGCTAGTTTTGCTGGGTCCTTGACCCAAACTAGAATGCTTTAATTCTAGTTCTATTCCATTCCAGGAAGAATTATTTCAAATTCTAACATCATAGGGCCTCCTCACTTTGTCACATCACCCAGACTTCAAGTGTCATCTTCATTTTTCCAAAACCTTAAGGTAGGCTAAATGCAAAGTTGTTTAAACAAAAACAAAACAAACAAATGAAAGCACCTAACACTATAAACAATTGGCATACCCATTTCAAGCAAGCAACTATACTGACCAACCTGCAAATGAAAAAAGTGCCAAAACTATTTCTAAGTTAATGCCAACTCTGTTTTAAAAGAATAAACATACTTTACCTACAATGCATTCTTGGTTTTTAAAGATTTTTTTAACTTGTATTTTGATGAAAACTGTACCATTAAGAAATCTTAAAAGCATGATACTTTCTTGTCCACTTTGCATTCCACAATTAGCATTTTTCCATTGTCAACAGCAGGAAAATCTTTTCTAACGGCTGAGAATGAGACCTTGGTTACCCTATGAACTACAGAAGTGAATGTAATGCATGCTATTGAAAGTCAATTTATGGAAACATTTTGCTTACCAGCGCAAATGCCCAGCTATCCTGAAATTAAATTATTAATAATGTCAATAGAAACCACATTTCTCCATTTTCCCCCACTGTCTTACTGAAAAACCTTAATACGCTGTTTTATCCTGTTTCTATTGGCATTCTCTGAAACTCCAACCCAGTGTCCCCCCCACCAAGTGTATGCTTGCTCAACGGGCATTTAATTCCCCAAGAAATAACCCCAAGTATTTAATTACGTTAAGGTATTCCAAGTTTTAACAATCAGTCCCACATTATTAGATCATAATGAGGATACAGAAACGTTCTGCTTACTTTTCCATTAGTGCCCATCCTGTCTTTCTCTTCATTCTGTTTATTAGTAAACAGAGACTTTTTCTGCCTGATGTTTGGCTCCGTCTGCTGTAAATAACAGCATCTTGTGCCTTCAGTTAAATAGTCTGGATCAAAAGTTCTACCTTTAGCGATGACTCATAGCCTTCAAGACTTTCCAATGGCTCATGAACCCCACCATTTGCAGATCAAGTTGTGAAAAGCAATACAGTAACTTATAATGATCAAACCATGGGTAGAGCTCTAACAAAGACAGGATAATCAAGCCTATTGAAAATGACTGAAAGCTTTCTTATCCACCTTATATCTGAGAATATAAAAACATGTCAGGTTAGTTCAGGTCAACACAACTCAGTAAAAACGTACTGTATGCTTCTTTAGCTGCTCTGCAAGGCGCAGCTGATTTTAGGCATGTGTGTGTGTGTAGTTATTGATGCTCTCCTTCATGCCACAAAGACATGATGTAGTTTGTGGAAAACATGTAATTAAACATAAATGAAAATAAGGCCAAGAAAATGTAAACAAATTGGAATAGAAGGTCAAAATTTGGAAAGAGGAGTTGGGGGTATATAGAACATAGGTATGGATAACTATAGTTTATAGATATTTGGGGGATAGTAAGATATGTAAAACTTGTTAGCTCTGCACGTAGACAGATTATGGTCTGAACCCAAATCACCGTTACATACACGGCTGTCTCATACAGTTGTACAGGTTGTGCATGGCACAAAGTCACGCAGTGCAGAGCAAAAGTCCACCCTGTATACTGGCTCTCAGATGCCAAAGGGCTTTTATTTGGGCAAGTGCTTCACTCTTCTGAAGTGGCTGTTTAAATACTTCAAGCCACTATTTCTTAAAATAAGATGCACTGATCCTGGAATCTCCTGGATCTACTGACTGTATTGATAGGAGAGTGTCCAGGATGAATTTTATTGTTTACACTATTTGGGGGTGCACTGGCAGACTTACCACCAAGTAAATTTATTCTACACAAAGGACGTTTTACTCTTGTGGAGTCAATCAGTGGAGCAGGTTTTCTAAGTCTTCAAAGCTGTTCAGATCATGAAATATTTTTTCAGACAACAGATATGAACAAAACTTTCTTTTGAAAACCTGGTATAAGCTTTGCCCACAGATATCTCTCTCAATGCAATATAGTAAGTGTTGTAGGTCCAACAACCTATAACCTAAAACCTATATGCCTAATTCAGAATTAGCAGTAAGAAGGACCTTGTTTATCCATTCTATATGTAATAGGTTACATCTGCTAACCTCAACCTCCCAATCCATCCCTCCCACACCTCCCCTCCCCCTTGGCAAGCACAAGTCTTTTCTCTATGTCTGTGAGTGTGTTTCTGTTTCATAGATAGGTTCATTTGTGCCATATTTTAGATTCCACATATAAGTGATATGTTGTATTTGTCTTTCTGTTTCGGACTTAACTTCACTTAGTATGATAATCTCTAGGTCCATCCATGTTGCTGCAAATGGCATTATTTCATTCTTTTTTATGGCTGAATAATACTCCATTCTATATATGGACCACATCTTTTTTTATTATTTATCTACTTATGTGTCTGCTTCAGGTCTTAGTTGCAGCATGCGGGATCGTCATTGTGGCATGCAGGGTCTTTTGTTGCAGTGTGCAAGTTCTCTCTAGTTGTGGTGTGAAAGCTCAGTAATTGCGGCACACAGGCTCTCAATTTGTGGCATGCAGACTCTAGAGCACGCAGGTTCAGTAGTTCCCCTGAGGCATGTGGGATCTTAATTCCCCAGCCACGGATAGAACCCATGTCCCCTGCATTGGGAGGCAGATTCTTAACCACTGGACCACCAGGGAAGTCCCTGGACCACATCTTCTTTATCCATTCATCTGTTAATGGACATTTAGGTTGTTTCCATGTCTCGGGTATTGTGAATAGTGCTGCTATGAACATGGGGTGCATGTATCTTTTTGAATTATAGTGTTGTCTGGATATGTGCCCAGGAGTGGGATTGCTAATATTATTTTAGAAAAGAACAGGAAAAAAAATAAAGTCCATGAGAAAAGAAAATAGAATTAGCAATTAGAATTAGTCATTCTAACTCACTGGCTAAATTAAATCCACCAGGTAAAAGCACTACCAGTCGATCAGCCTTGACTGTGAACACCATTTTTTTAGCAGCAAAACACTGAAGAAACCCAGCATATCTTACAGGTATTATCAGATAGAGTTAAGCAGGTGTGGACCGAACAGCTATTTTGAGTTTTCATTTTCAAACGAAAGAAACCAAAATTTATCTCAGCAACAAATAGTTGTTTACTTATGAACAAGGGCAAAACAGTACCAATATGGGTGGTATCGGCACAAACAAAAAAGTACTTATTTGGTAAACTCCTTCATAAGGCCTTGACAAAATCTTATAGCACCTAATCTAAAAAATAAAATTTAAGAGAAAATAGTGTGTCCAATAAGGTTTAATATCTATATAAATCTTTATGGCCCTAATCCCTTCTCCAGGATAATTGATTGGATGTTAAAATGTCAAAAACTGAAATTTGGAAAGTAACCTATTAAAAAAAAAAAGTTGAGATAAAAATGTTCATGGTCATGTTGCATGATATAGCATGTAGTTAGTCCTGATTTTTGGTTTAGAGAAGTTACCAGCTGAATCTCCCCTGTAAACCCTTTTTACAGTGTTTCTGTGACATTCTGGGGCCAAGTCTCTCAGGGTACTGTATCTCCAAAATGCTGTGAGCCTGGTTCCACTCCAGAGTTTCCAAGAGCCTCTAAAGAAGGGTGCTGATCTCAAAGTAGCCATGCAATTCCGATTTGCTTGGGACAGGGTACAGGGGACCTGGAAGAACTTTGAGAAATGTGCTGCAGGAATATGGGCTTTGGAGTCAGATACACCTGATTCAGGGTCTGGAGCCTTGCTTGAATACGTATGACCTCAATACCACATTTGTAAAATGGGAGTAATAATAACACATTATGTGTCAAAGATTAGCAGTGAGGATCAAAAGCACTTCCTATACTGCCTGTTTCATAATTAGTAGAAAATATCATTATTAACTTGGTTCCCACTGGTAACCAAGGGTTTAAATTTTTAAAATATTTAAAATGTAACCACTTGGGGCAAAATGACCCAGAGTCCAGGCTCAGTAAAAACTGTCTTGTTGAGATCCACTGTGTGTTCCCAGAAGCCTCTAGAATTTCCTAAGAGTTTGGGGCTAAGAATCTTCTGAATCTAGAGGTGCTACCAGATATTTACATGGAAACAAAGAGGCAGAATATTATCCATATGGGGGGTGACCAACCGTCCTGGTTTGCCCATGACTGAGGGGGTTTCCAAGTCACGGGCTTTTCAGTGCTAAAGCCAGGACACCTTATAGCACCTGATCTAAGAAATAAAATGGAGCTGAGCTGGTCACCCTCTGGTGCTGTGATGTGAGTGTGTGTTGTGGACAGGGTCACGTTAGCTTCACGTTGTCAGCCCTCCTCTCTCACAGCTCTGATCCCTCACTCTCAGTAACAGCCTTCTAGCACAGACCCCAGCCAGGACTCGCATCACCCAGTCTCATAATGACAGCAGGGGAGTGAAAATACTTAGTGGAGTCAGGAGAGCAAGGTTTGACTGTCACCTCTAGCAGTGACTGGTAAGTGCTCATGAAAAGACACTAAATGCTCTGATTTTCACAATGAGAGGAAATTATACTGACTTCAGGGCTTGTTGTGAAGGCGAAGTGAAGTAGTGTGTGTAGAAGTGCCCATTAAACTGTTGAACACTCAGTAAATGAAAATTACAGTAAGTGATACCCCTAAGGTTAAGAAAGTAAGAAAAGAGCCTTTGTGTGCACAGGGAAATGGACCTCCATTTATTGCTGAATCATTCTTAATAGCAGAAATAGTTATGCAATTGTAGTACCCAATGGCATACAACTGCTAGTCACTAGAATCACAGTGACTTTTGTTCTGCCTTAGCAAACCAAACCTTAAGTGTGGAGTTTTACTCTGATCTTTGTTTTTTCAAACACTCCAAGCTCAGGTGGTAAGGCAAACAACCAGCTGCAAGCTGAAACTCATCCTTTAATCTTTCCGCTATGCCAAGCCATGCCAGGATGGGGCCAAGCTGGAAAGCAGGGTTGAGATGGGGTTTCTGCAGCTGCACCCTGACAGGTGAAGATTTTGCTAATCCTTTTTCAGGCGTGCTGTGCCAGTTTGCAGAACTGCTGTGTGAGATTATGCTTGGCGGTTTCAAAACTTTTCTTCTCCATGCAAACCCTGCCCAGGAAAAGAATCCAGAGCAGATTTTTCATTATAAGGCAAGGGCTTCACACCTGCTCTACATAAACTCTCCATTGTGCTCAGCTCACCAGCCGAGCGTGCTGGTTGATGAGAATTTCCGTTCAAGGAGATCAGGAATTGTGGAAAAAGTATAAATCCAAGTTGTTTTGTGCCCCTCTTGAGCTCCCCTTAAGAAAAAACAGAATAGTTAGGGAAATTGGTTTTGCCATGTATCTGGCTAAGGACGAGTTGAAAATAATTTCAAGGCACCAAGGCCCGGCAGTTCTTCATTACTGCCCTGGGTCTAGGGATTGTTTCTTGCAGAAGACAAGCCACAAACCATCACAACAATGGGAAGCATGCTGCCTAAGGACCAGAAGCCAGGATCATGGCCTTGAAAGGAGGCACAGATGGCTCTGGATGCGCTGCATGGCCGTAAGTCAGGTTCATTGATTTGTTCTCGCTTTGCTTCCAGAGTTCCCCTCAGGACTTGTCTGGGTAAAACATGGAGTAAGATTCCAGAATGTTAGCACCAGAGGTAGACGCAGACCACTTCTCCGTTGCAAAAGTCCACTCCATATTCAGAGGGAACTCTCTTCCTGGCACAATGAGAATGTAGCACTCAGAGTGAATCAGCTATTTCCGTGCCTGCTGCTCCGCCCAGCCTCACCTTGTGTTTTTTTTGTTCTTTTGTTTGTTTTGTGGTACACGGGTTTCTCACCGTTGTGGCCTCTCCCGTTGCGGAGCACAGGCTCCGGACGCGCAAGCTCAGCGGCCGTGGCTCACGGGCCCAGCCGCTCCGCGGCATGTGGGATCCTCCCGGACCGGGGCACGAACCTGTGTCCCCTGCATCGGCAGGTGGACTCTCAACCACTGCGCCACCAGGGAAGCCCTCTCCTTGTGTTTTACATTATCAGTTAAGATGGTTAGAGAGTAGATCCAGGGGAATGTTGAATCCTGTCTCCATGGGATGCTGTGGTGTGACGAGGTTATCTTTGGTCTAGAAACTTCTCAGCTTTGCAAGTTCAAGAACTTGATTTTATTAGTATGCCTAAGTTTGATTAGACTCTGAAGGCTGATTCACGTGAATCACACCCATGAAGAATTGATAAACTAGATACCAATTTATAATTTTATAATATATTAATTTATAATGCTTGCCACTATAACTTTGAATAGATTCTGCACGAGGAACATAATGGACAGATGTAATATTCAGAATAGTTATCAAACCTGAAAGGCATGGGCACCAATTAATCAGAATGGGTCCACAATCCATTAGAATAGATGCCAGATGGCTTGCTATTTTAGGGCATATTAGGGAGATAGCCCTGGAAATAGGGGCAAAAGTTAATAGTTAAGTAACCCTACTACCTGCCAGATACTAACATATGATCAATTTACGTGGACTTTTTAAATTGAAAACTTACAATGACGCTTTGAGGAAGGCATTAACAAAACTGGCTATCGAAGATTTCAGATAACCTGCCCTTGGTCCCACAGGTAGTACAGTAGTCTGGTTTTACACACAGGTGTATGTGTACCATACTGCAAAGGGAAATTCTGCCCTGGTACATGCAGAACTGTGGCCCTGATTTTCTTTTCTGGTCCAAGGAATGACAGTATGTGACACGATGGAGCCGCATGGCAATTCTCACTGACGACAAGACCCAGGGTTGCATAACATGCAAAAGCTAGTGGCTAAATGAAGTCTGAGCTATAATCCTGTGGGGGAGGACTAAACTGAGAACAAGTCTGCACTTGCCCTGGATTATTTCAAAACAAAAAACTTCTAACTTAAAAATAAACGGTTTAATTATGCCCCAAATATAGTGCATTTTATTTTCCTAATTAAAAATCAACACAGTCTAATAAAGGGTTTGCTTTTGATGCTGGCGATGTCACTCCCTTTAATACTTCGGACCTCATCTTGGAAGCTTAATTTGGACACTCATGTAGGAATTTTCTGAAACATTTCAGTGCTTTGTGGAAAGAGAGAAACAGAATATTTTATATCAGAATATGCTTGAAAATCAGAGCTATGGCCACATTTCTGCCAACATGAAAGAAGGAGAGGAGATGGCCTCCTTGGCATCTGAAGTGACAGTCTTCAGCAATGCCCAGGGGCTCTTCCCTTCCCTATTTTTTTTTCTTTTTTTTTTTTGAATCCCGGTTCAAAAAGCCCAACCTGAGGTCATGCTAAAGCACAGCCACTCTGTAAATGCAGATTCTGCTTCTTCCCTCTCTCCATCTACCCCAGTAGAGATGTGAAGGTCAACAAAACAAACTGGGTGGATCTAAAATTATTCATCAGAATAAACAAATTATTAACTTTTTCAAGTGCACCATGGGGTTGGAATAGTTCCTTTTAAAGAGAAAAATGAGATAAGACCAAGCAACATAATTTTTTTATATTTAAATGATCCATTATAAAAACTTAATGATTCATCTAAAAAATATTTACTATATTTTTTTCTTCCCATCTTTTTAGGTCTTTCTAGATAAAATGATTGGCTTATACATACTCAGTTTGGTTCATTTTCAGTGTTTTAGAGTGAAAAAAAAATCATAGGTTTTGGAGTTAGAGACTGAGCTTGGCCAGGTACTAGCCATATACTTTGACCAAGTTACCACATTTTTCAGAGCCCCAGTAAATAAGGCATGTCTTTGAAGGGGTGTTTTAAAGTTAGAAGAAGATAATGTAATTAAAATGCACATTGTAATAGGTACTTGCCAGGATAATTTTATTTTTGATTGCTAATCATTATTTTGGAGTGTAATACTTTTCATTTTTCAACCCAGATGTCTACAGACATATTTTAAGTTCATACCAATCTTCTGGGTATCACCTGTTTGCTCCCCAAGGTTCCCTCTCTACCCTGCTCTGTCCTCAGGGAAGGCTAACTGGATACATTGATGGACTCTCTTGCCTTCTGGCTGGGTTTTGGCCAAGGGCGGATCGTAGGTAGAAGAAGAGGTAAAGAGTCGGGTTGAGGATTTATTTCCCAGGTGCTTCTCTGTGGGTCCCTGTAGCAAAGGCCACAGCCGCTGTCAGGGGCCCTCTCTGTGCAGCTCTGTCTCTCTCCTGGTTCCAGTAAATGCTCCCTCTCCCACCTCCCAACACCCCGAGCCCCCCTTACTCACTCCAGGGTACTAGACCACTTCTTGTTTGTTGCTTTTTAAAAATCCTGTCCACAGGATTACCATCTATTAAACTCTTCTATTATATTACCATCTATTAAACTCTTCTCAATAATTCAGCTTGGAGGTAGCATCTATTTCCTGCTAGATCTAGAAATTATACAATAGTTATCACACTTCCACTAGTATTGCTTCCAAGCTTCATAAGATTTTGTTTATATTACATATATATGTGTATAGTTGTCAATCAGGTTCTTCCACGAGGCTTTCCATCATAGCTAACAGAAATGTGTTCTGGAGGAGGTTTGGCTGAACAGAAGCTTTGGTTTCAAACAACTGGGTTCTGGTCACAATTCTGCCATTTCTAAGCTCTATCCAAGACTTCTCTGTAAGACTCAATTCTTTCATCTGTGAAATAAGGATAATAGTTTCTATCTCATAGGATAGTTAGAATACATGTAATTGTTAAATTAATGTCAGCTGTTAAGAATAAAAAAAGGATGCCCAGCTGATCATAAACGAGCAGCTGAGCTTTGTCAAGTCTGCCTTCAGTACTGTAACATTTCAGGCCAAGGTGGAGGTACTGAAATCAGGCCTTGTGTGAACCCAGTGTGAACAGGGGACAGGGCAGCTGAGTGCTGTAGGAACAGTCTGCATCCTCTGGCTACAGAGCAGATCTTGCTGGAGGCCTGGCTCCACAGCGATTTTGTTTTCCTCCCGTGACTCTGCAACACCCTACCAGGAAAGGCTTTTTAAAACGAATTGCAGGTACTATTTCAGGGATCCAGAATTTTTACAGACCTACTCAGGTGCTTCTGATATCCAGCCTGGGCTCTGAGCCTTACCCCAAGGGGCAAGATACTATCCTGGGCAGAGGTCACCCTGTGCTACACCCTGTGGCCCTCCTCTGCTCCACAGCCAGCCAGGGACCAATCTGATCAGCCTTCAAAGAAAGCGAATACTTAGAAAATCTTAGGGCTAGGATGCTAACATTTGCCCTAGGATTACCAGCCATAGATTAGACGTATGAGCTGTTTTTCCCAACTTGGATACAGAGTCCTAGTGCCAGATATTAATAAGCTCAGTATTCTCTGGGGGAAACTCTCAATCTACTGACTTTTGACAAGGTCTGTTACTGTCCAGGTCCTTCAGGGTTATTGCAACTACCCAAACTGCAACTTTTCTGGAAGCACCATGGCTGTCACTGCTGGGAGCTTTGCTGTGCTTTCTCCAGGCCAGTGCATGGTCCAGCCAAAAGAGTCTGGCAGTGCCCTTTGTTCTCATCAACTCCCTACCTGTCCTATGTATTCTTTTATTCACTCATGCATTCAGTAAATATTTATTGTGCTATCACAGAGGGTGGATTCTACCCATATATATGGAAAGCCTCCTGGGAAAAAAAATCCCCAAGTAATTCATTGGTACACCCAGGATTGAGAATCGTGTTTCTAAATGTAGTCAGCCTGAAATAATAACTTGAGTCAATGGTAGCTCACATTTCTGTAAGACAGTTTTGTAGAAATTATTTTAATTGTTCATTCTGTTTATCCAAGAGGTAGAATGTCAAATCCACTAGTGAAAGCAATCTACTGGTGGAAGCAGATGTTCCAATTTATCAAGAGTATCTTTTTGAAAGGGCTATACGTAAGTCTTCATTGAGTTTTACCTTCTAAAGGGTTTATTAGTTTAGGAAACTGACCACAGCAGTTGCTGCCTCCATTCTGGCTCTTCATGCTCTAGCTGACCTGGACACAGCCAAGTCTGTGGATGGCATGTTGCCGCCACCTAGTGGTGAACATGGAACTTTAACCTTGTGACTGGAATAAAAATCTCTTTGAGGGAATTGGTAGAGTTGGAGTAGCAACATCAGTTTGAAAACAGTCTTGAATCCCCTCTTGCCCTCAAACAAACAAAAAACCCACCCAACCACCCTGATATATTTCTTCGACAAGTTTAGGTATTCTCTAACTTTTTTTAAAAGGGCACACCAACGCTTATTTCCCCCCTTTTCTCTATTCACACACTACAGTAATTTTTCCTTCATTAAACAAAAAGTCAGAAATAAACTATCACCCTAACCTCTCAATATCTGTGAAATATATAATGTGGATATGCAAACGACAGAGAATGCTCGTTCAACCTTTTTAATGAACCCTTAAACATCAAATGCATAGCACTTCTTCTGATGAATGAAACATCTCTTCTCAGAGCCAGGAAAACAATTAAGAAGCACTCGAGAGGGAGACTTTCAAGATGGCGGAGGGGTAAGACGCGGAGATCACCTTCCTCTCCACAAATACATCAGAAATACATCTACATGTGGAACAATTCCTACAGAACACCTACTGAACGCTGGCAGAAGACCTCAGACTTCCCAAAAGGTAAGAAGCTCCCCACGTACCTGGGTAGGGCAAAAGGAAAAAGAATAAACAGAGACAAAAGGATAGGGACGGGACCTGCACCAGTGGGAGGGAGCTGTGAAGGAGGAAAGCTTTCCACACACTAGGAAGCCCCTTCGCGGGCGGAGACTGCAGGTGGCGGAGGGGGGAAGCTTCGGAGACGCGGGGGAGAGCGCAGCAACAGGAGTGCAGAGGGCAAACCGGAGAGATTCCCGCACAGAGGATCAGGGCCGACCAGCACTCACCAGGCCTAGAGGCTTGTCTGCTCACCCGCCGGGGCGGGCGGGGCTGGGAGCTGAGGCTCGGGCTTCGGTCGGAGCACCGGGAGAGGACTGGGGTTGGCGGCGTGAACACAGCCTGCAGGGGGTTAGTGCGCCACGGCTAGCCGGGAGGGAGTCCGGGAAAAGTCTGGAGCTGCCGAAGAGGCAAGAGACTTTTTCTTGCCTCTGTTTCCTGGTGTGCGAGGAGAGGGGATTCAGAGCGCCGCTTAAAGGAGCTCCAGAGACGGGCGCAAGCCGCGGCTAAAAGCGCGGACCCCAGAGACGGGCCTAAGACGCTAAGGCTGCTGCTGCCACCACCAAGAAGCCTGTGTGCGAGCACAGGTTACTATCCACACCCCTCTTCTGGGGAGCCTGTGCAGCCCGTCACTGCCAGGGTCCCGGGATCCAGGGACAACTTCCCCGGGAGAACGCACGGGGAACGTCACGCCGGCCTCTGCCGCTGCAGGCCCGCTACGCACGCCGTGCCCCTCCCTCTCCCCGGCCTGAGTGAGCCAGAGCCCCGGAATCAGCGGCTCCTTTAACCCCGTCCTGTCTGAGCGGAGAACAGACGCCCTCAGGAGACCTACACGCAGAGCCGGGGCCAAATCCAAAGCTGAGCCCCTGGGAGCTGTGAGAACAAAGAACAGAAAGGGAAATCTCTCCCAGCAGCCTCAGAAGCAGCGGATTAAAGCTCCACAATCAACTTGATGTACCCTGCAGCTGTGGAATACCTGAATACACAAGGAATCATCCCAAATTGATGCAGTGGACTTTGGGAGCAACTGTAGACTTAGGGTTTACTGTATGCTACTGACTGGTTTCTGCTTTTAAGTTTATCTTAGTTTAGTATTTAGAGTTTATTATCATTGGTAGATTTGTTTATTGATTTGGTTACTCTGTTCCCTTTTTTTTAATATACAGGTATATATATATATACTTTTATTTCCCTTTTTCTCTTTTTGTGAGTGTGTATGTGTATGCTTCTGTGTGAGATATTGTCTGTATAGCTTTGCTTTTACCATTGGTCCTAGGGTTCTGTTTGGCCATATTTTTTGTTTGTTTTTTTAGTATAGTTTTTAGCACATGTTTTCGTTGGTGGATTTGTTTTTTGGTCTGGTTACTCTCTTCTTTCTTTCTTTCTACTTTTTTTTCTTTTTATAATTTTTAATCGTTTTCTATTTTTAATATTTTTTATTTTAATAACTTTATTTCTTTTAATTTTCTTCCTTCCTTCCTTCCTTACTCCCTTGTCCTCTTTGTGCCCAGGAGTAGTCTGAAGCCCAGGGGGAGAAGTGACCTGCTCCTTGTCACGTGGGTGAGAAAGTGGCGGAGAAGGGACTTGAAGCCAAGGAGCTAGACCCTCTGAATCTCAGTGCCACTCTCCCCCACCTCAGGGAGCCCTTCCTTCCTTCCTTCCTTCCGTGTGACTGAGGGTCTTGGTGCTCTGGCCGGGTATCAGGCCTGTGCCTCTGAAGTGGGAGAGCCAACTTCAGGACAGTGGACCACCAGAGACCTCCCCACTCCACATAATATCAGTTGGTGAAAGCTATCCCAGAGATTTCCATCTCAACACTAAGACGCAGCTCCACTCAACAACTAGCAAGCTACAGTGCTGGAGACCCTATGCCAAACAACTAGCAAGACAGGAACACATCCCACCCATTAGAAGAGAGGCTGCCTAAAATCCTGTCCACAGACACCCCAAAACACACCATTGGACACTTAGAGAATTCAGCACCACCAAACCAGCTTTACAACAACTGCTAAAGGAACTTCTATAGGCAAGAAGCACAAGAGAAGGAAAAAACCTACAAAAACAAACCCAAAACAATTAAGAAAATGGTAATAGGAACATACATATCAATAATTACCTTAAATGTAAACAGATTAAATGCTCCCACCAAAAGACATAGACTGGCTGAATGGATACAAAATAAAGACCTGCATATATGTTGTCTACAAGAGACCCACTTCAGACCTAGGGACACATACAGACTGAAAGTGAGGGGATGGAAAAAGTATTCCATGCAAATGGGAATCAAAAGAAAGCTGGGGGCTCCCCTGGTGGCACAGTGGTTGAGAGTCCGCCTGCCGATGCAGGGGACACGGGTTTGTGCCCCGGTCTGGGAAGATCCCACATGCCGCGGAGCGGCTGGGCCCGTGAGCCATGGCCGCTGAGCCTGTGCGTCCGGAGCCTGTGCTCCACAACGGGAGAGGCCACAACAGTGAGAGGCCCGCGTACTGCAAAAAAAAAAAAAGAGGAATTGTACAGATGTTGTCAGGACATGTAGGAGTAGATTTGGAGCTAAGAGAGTCTTCAAGGAGAAAGGAATCCAAAGAATGTTTAAGATATAATTAGAAAATGAAGAAAAGCATGGAAGAGCTCATTCCCAGTGAAGAGAACTTCGTATCTAAATGCTAAGATGTGAGAGCACTATCTATTCAAGGAACTAAAAGCAACGATATGGGTGGTGCAGAGAGTGCTGGGAGAAGTTTATAAAAGACAGGGCTGGAGGCTTAAGCAGAAACCAGATAATAAAGTATTTTATAAGCTATATTGAGGTGGCCAGATTTCATCCCAAGGGCTGAATTACTTTGTAAGTACAAGAATTACATTGTCAGAGTTGTACTTTAGAAAAATCATTCTAGATATAACATGCAGAATTAATTTGGGAGGGGGAAGAAAATTTCCAGCAAGGTACTCTGCCTCCAAAATGATAGGTTAGGTTCATTAGCCTCCAACTGTAAACAACAATATATCTGGGAAACAAACAAACAAAAAACTGTTTCCAGGCACTGGACACCAGACAGCACAGATTTATGACCATTAAGGGAAGTGAAACAATTGGGATAATTTCCACATTCAACCCAGATTTCTTCCTGGGTCACATTCCTAATCATGGCACAGAGAAGTGGAGCCCAAACAGAGAGTAAGAGCTTCACTAGGTAGAGAAAACAGAGTTCAGTGTTTGGGGATGCTGAAGTGGCTGGAATTCGCAAATTAAGATACTGAAGAAGAAGGATCTGTGGACAGAATGAGCTCTAGAAATCTGTATCAGGTTCCCTGAATCTTTAGCCCAATAAAAGCTGTATGTGCATAGGATGAGAGTCTGAGACCTGGCAGAAGAGAGCTAATGGGAGGGAGCATTTTGCTTAAAGATGATGGAGTTCTGATCTGCTAGAGTAGAGAGACCTTGCTGAACACACCAGGAATGCAGCTGAGACCCCAGAAAGGTCACACTTTAGAAATAGAATAGGGTATACTAACCCACAGTAGGGGCTACTCTAGACCTACACTCAAATCCTAAAATCAAATTTCAACAGATCAAACTTACCCACCAATATATTAACTGGCTTCCAGAATAAAACTCAATGAAGAAAAAGTTTCCTAGGAGGACTTATTCTATCTTCTCTCACTAAAATGATAATTATATTCTTTCAAAGTTGTAAATGAGTGACCTGTGAATGAGAAGAAGCTGGGAGTGATGTGCAATCACCATATTGATGACAAAATCATGAGAGGCAGAGTGGCCTAGAGAATAATATAATACCACAGGGCTATTTTTCTATTTTTGCCATGGCCACTGATTTATTGTGAAATTAGGAGCAAATTTAACTTGTTCTCTCTTCTAGGATAAGGCATTATTGAGGACAGGAATCTTAATAATAGAACAAAGCTCAATAAAGGACAGTGGATTTTTCTGCCCTTTACTTTAAATTCTATATCTCCAGCACCTAGATCAATGACAGACACAAATATTTGTTAAATTAATAGTATTTTAAGAAAAGATTTCAGCCAGAAAGCCTAGGAAAAAGGATGTTGCAGTTGCAGAATTGATGATAGTTTAGGCTGGGTCAAGGCTGTGGGGATAAAGAGAAATAGAGATATTTGAGAAATATTTAGAAGAAAGAATTTCCTGAACTTGTTGGTAGTATGTTGTAGAAAAGGATAAGGGAGCTGTCCAGTATGAATCCCAGGGTCTTGCTTGGACATATGTTCAATGTATGCTGGTGTGTCCACTGAGATAGGGGAACCAGGAGAAACAGCAAGTTTGGAGCAGGTTTTATGAAGAGAAAGCTGGGTTTAGCTTTAGATATTTGGGGTTCAAAGTACCTACAGTATGTCTAAGTGGATAAGTCTGGTAGGCAGATGGATAAATAGGACTGAAGTTCAGGAGACAGGTTTGGATTTCAGATATGTCTAAATTCCAAGAACAGACACAATTTAGGGTAAAACTAGAAACATCTACATGTGCTTAATACTTTGGACTTTAATGCCTTATTATAGTCCATTTTTATTAGAATTATTTCATATATCTCCTCTGTCATCCACACTCAGCCCTTAACTCCAGATTAAAAAGTCAACGGAGGATTCTGATAGACTAGAGGTAATTGTATTCCTATCCGATTGGGCCAATCACTGTGTTCAGGGGACTGAGGAACAATGATGAATTCAGCTAGATTCACTCGCTATAGAGAGGAGAAGTACAGATGGGGCAGTTCTGTGACGGAAAGAACCCCATGCTGCAGTGGGAAAGTATCAATTCCGAAAGAGAAGAAAAGTGAATTGCTCCTCCAGAAGACGTTAGTACCGAACAAACAAAACAAAACTGCATCGCCTAACCTAAACTATCACCGTTGACCCTTGAACAACACAAGTTTGAACTGTGTGGGTCCACTTATACATGGATTATTTTCAATAGTAAATATGATAGTACTACATGATCTGTGGTTGGTTGAATCTGTGGATGTGGAACTGTGAATATGGAGGAACCACCTGTATGGAGGGCTGGCTCTAAGTTATAGCTGGATTTTCGACTGCTTGGAGGGTCGGCGCCCCTAACCCTGCCTTGCAGGGTCAAATGTACTTGTACTGAAGATGTTTTTTTCCTGTTTGAAATCTGGCTCCCAAGCTAAAATCCCAATCGACTTGAGCATTGTGTACAGAGTGACATTTGGGAAGATGAGATTGTGGAGTAAGTAAAGGAAACCTTACAAACCTTGCTCACTATGTAACTCTAACGTTCTCTGTCAGGTTCTGGAAAAGATCTGTAACATTCTACGTACTGATTCTCTGGCAGAAGTTCTACAGTGGCTGCTCCATGCAAGTTCAAAAGGTGAGATTAAGCATTTGTGAACACTGAGCTCAGTTTATGGTCAGAAACTAGGAATGTGCCAGTGTCTGAAGTTTTCTACCTTGGATTTGCAAAGACAAGGTTGCAATATTATTTCCCTAATGTGTCAGTATCAGAGTCCTGTATATCCAACTGCACACAAGCTGGCCATACAATGACCCACAATTTGGTATGCCCCAAGCTGAACTTCTTCGGGTGATGTGAAACACTTGTGTCCAGAGCTGGTTTGTGCTTCTCCTCCTGAGTCCGCACACCCAGGCTCTCCCTGAGCATATCTTCTGGCCTCCTGTGACCCCTGAATACAGCCTGTTTCCCTCCTTTTATGTGGATGGCAATAGCACAGCCTTCCAAATTCCAGATTCTAACAGCTCTGCCAATTCCTCACCAAAACCATCAAGTCAGTCAACTCCCAGCCTCCTTTAGGCTCTTCTGACCTGTTCCATGAAAGCACATGCCAGTCCCAAGTGAGATAACCATAAATAGCATAGAGCAGCTAACCTCAGACCTAGCTGGTCATCAGACTGACTGAGGCAAAACTGAGGTGAGTGGAGTCTGAGAATTGACATTTCTAACAAGTTCCCAGGTGACACTGATAAGCCTGGTCTGGGGACCACTCTTTGAAAATCACTGCAGTAATCAATGTTAGGAAATACCAATGTGTTAGGAACAGACTAATGTTTTTAAACGGGGAGTACTTTGGAGATAGTACCTTACCTCAGGAAGATTACTTGGCAGGCAATTGAGAAGTATTTGGGGATAAGGAGTTTTTAGTTATTCTTTTTTTTTCCTTTTTAAGAATATAAATTTTTAAAATTTACACAAGTATTGAGTGCTTATTTGGGGGTGAAAAACAAATCAACCAGAAAAAAATAATATAAGAGGAAAAATAATAAAATTATCACGGACATCACTTTAGTACTACTTTGGTCTATATCTTTGTAGAGATGCTTAAAACTATTTATTATTTAACAATTAGTCTTTATTTTAATGAGATCGCATGGTACTAATACTTTTTATAGGTATCCTTATTTGTTTTTATTTGGCAGTGGCCTGTAAGTCTGGGTTTTACACTCAATATTTAAAATGTATTCCACTGCCACTCAGGGACAAGTACCCCAGTGAGTACTCTGAGAGCTATACAATATCACAGGTCAACAGAAATTAGGTTGATGTGAATCACCTTTTCCACAGAAAATTTAACTCACACGTAGGTGCCTACCCAGAAAACAGATTACCTTTCACACTGGAGTGCTGAGTAAAAGAACTAATCCTGTGTTTCTAGCCAACATGATAATTACAACCTTCATGCCCCTCTCTTTTTTTAAATCAGAAAAGGAGTGCCTCTCTGCTTTGATTCATGCTGAACTGGCTGAGATAAACTTGTTAACTCCCCTCAGAAGAAACGCCTCAGCGGAACTAGCAGCAGAGACTGGCAGGCCACCCAAAGTTAAATCACCCTCAGATTCACCAGCAAAATCAGAAGTGCTAACCAGTTCTAGGGAAGGACATCAACAGAGCAGGTAATTAGGCCTAATGGCCACCTATGGGGCATGTGGTTCATAAAGACTTTGAATTCCCTTTTGTGTTTTGTTTGCTTGTTTGTTTTGCGGTACGCGGGCCTCTCACAGCTGTGGCCTCTCCCGTTGCCTCCGGACGCGCAGGCTCAGCGGCCATGGCTCATGGGCCCAGCCGCTCCATGGCACGTGGGATCCTCCCGGACCGGGGCACAAACCCGCGTCCCCTGCATTGGCGGGCGGACTCTCAACCACTGTGCCACCAGGGAAGCCCTGAATTCCCTTTTGGTTATCTTTCAAAACACTAAAATCGCTGAAGTTTTAAGTATCCTCCTTATTCAGTAAATGACAACAATGAGTGTTTGTTTTCTTTCATTTTCATAAACGTAATACGAGAAATCATTCTAAATCCTGTTGTTCAGAGCATTTGGCAGAGACCATGTCTTCCTTACCTAACAACCCATCTTTTTGAGAAAAGTTCTCTTTCCATTCAGGGTAAAGCAAGAGTAGCCACCCAGAAATCTAAGAAAATGCAGTGGTTTTTAGTTTATCTAAAAATAGAAGCAATAAAGAAAACCAAAATTGCATTGTTATTGTGTATTTTGTTAAATCACTTTTTTTTTTGTCTAGAACAATGCAAGATTAAAATAAATTGCTCCACTTAATTTTCTCTGACGTATGCCTGGGGGCTGCCAGAGGGAAAAACAACTATTAAGGGAATTTGGAATTATTTCAGTAGAAATTTGTCTTAAGCTTTGTAATTTCAATGACAGAAGAAAATACATGTTTATGTGTAACAGCATGGTGAAAGAATGTGGTAAGATGTTATTTAAGCTGCGAGAGAATATCTTGTTGCTTTAAAATTAAAAGTTGGGCAAATCTTAAATTCAGGGAAAATAAATATTCAAAAC
This sequence comes from Neophocaena asiaeorientalis asiaeorientalis, assembly GCF_003031525.2. NCBI lineage: Eukaryota > Metazoa > Chordata > Mammalia > Artiodactyla > Phocoenidae > Neophocaena > Neophocaena asiaeorientalis. The sequence goes on along the minus strand of NW_020185337.1, from coordinate 10,607,480 downwards.
ACATGTCACTTTAAAAAGCATTATTAAGACAGAGGAAGAATTTTACATTTTAATCGGTCACCACCTTGAAGTTTCCATAAAATTGGAAACTGGGAGATAGAGTCAGTTTCTCTACCTTACTGAGTAATATCATGTACTGTTCAGATGTTTACTCAAAGTTAGAAGAATTTTTCATTGGAAAGTACATTTAATGCTGTCTGCATTGAAAAATGAAGAATTGGGGTAGCTTATTTAAGAAACATACATAGCTTGTTGATGATAATGTAGTCTATGGGAAATACTTGTTTGTATCTGTGAATTTCATTTTCTCTTTCTCCAATTGATTTAGAGTGTCAAGTCAAGGATCTGAAGGAAATAAGGAAGTACTGAAAGGTTAAGTACAGTTTGCGATAATTACTGAGTTGGTATAAGGAAACCAGTAAGTATCTAACTAGCTAGTTAGAGACAAAGATGTTAAGGATCTGTGGTTTTAAAGGCAGTATAATACAATAGCAATTTACAGCTACTCTTAAGGGACAGCATCTGCTGAATTTCTCAATGAGATAAATTTGACCTATATTTGACTTTGTATTGAAAGGCAAAGTGCCTCATCGCACTCTTTGAGAAGCAAGACAGAAGGACAGCAGGAACTCTTAAGTTTGGTCATGCCAATCCAGTGACAGGAGATAACCTGCATTGACCTAACAAAAAGGACAGTGATAGTCAGAGTTTTGGTTCTTCACAGCTTAACTGTCATTGGGCTAAATGATTTTCGCTTGAAACAAAGCCAGCCAGAGAAAACAATGAAATTTTGACAATTAGCCACAACCATATGCCCACAACACAGCTGAAATACAACAGAGAGTAGCAGTTTTATGTCCCCATCAGCAGTCCAGCCCCAGCCTTCAATTTGGACCAAGCAAAATCAAGAATTGTGGAAAGTCCTAGTTTGGTCCAGAATAGTCCAATCAAAATATCCCTGTGGGTTTGGCAGCTCCTAGCTTTAAAACAAACATAGCAGCAATGGCTATAGGGCAACAACTATGAAGCCTGTCCACAAGCCTCAAACAAAAGTCTGTCTTCCTATTTCTGCAAGTCCCCCTTATACCAGGAATGACATAGCAATCAATTAGAGTTTCTGGAGGTCACTCTAGACTCCAGCAGTTTCTGTTGGGATTAATCAAACCCGAAAGAAATGCTATTTGCTAATAGGCAATAATAAGTATAGTTTAGAAATTAGAAAATACCTCCTTACTCTGACACTCCAAGGATGGTCTATTGTATCTGACTTTTAACAAACTCTTCACCCTATGATCACAAAATCATGACAGTGATGGTTTCTATTACATAATTTTATGTCTTATCTGTAGGCCTCAAATATATTTTACCCTGTCTAGATACTTGTATACAAATCCTCAAATCATACCTCTTTGTCTCTTGTGTCGGTATTCAGCGTTTCCCCAAATCCTTATTTCTGTTTAGGTGTAAACAGTGTAGGCCTTGGGAAGGTCTTTTGAGTACAGTTGTTTTAACCGGCTTGTCTACTTTCTTTTTTGTCTGTCAGGACCATATGTCCTTCACCTTTCTCTCACTGGTCCCATCCTTATCCCTCACCTTTACTCATCACCAGCTCTAAATCGTTCCTACCAAAATAATGTTTGATTTTAAGATTGAAAGAACATATCTTGCATGTTATAGAACAAATAACTCACTAAAGATGAGCAGGTGCTAAGAAAGATGAGAATAAATTATTTTATGAATTTTGGGTGTATTTGATTCACCTAAACTTCATATAGATTTTGTGTGTGTGTGATTTGCTACTAAAACATGGCAGAAGCTACTATATTCAATGTCTCAATTATGGTCTTATTGAGACTTTTTCTATTTCAGAGGCTGAGCACAAGCTTCCACTGTTTATAAGAAGAAATAAAATGAAAATACCCATTGCAGAATATTTCAGCAAGCCAAAGCCTCTTCCCAGGCCTAAAACTCAAGAGAGCATATCAACAAAACCAACATAATCAAGGAGTATACAGCAAGGATACAGTCTCTCTCCCCAGAGAACATTTTATCCTGTAACACACCAAAGGTAGAAATTCTAGACTGGGCTAAGTCTTTCATAAACATGAGTTTCACTTTGTTATAACATCAAATTATTAAAAACATGTTTTTGGTATGGAGGAATCAATAGCTCCTCTATATGTTGGTACGTGTAAATCTCAAAGCACCTGTATATAATGATACTAAATAAATATTAAGGGAGATAATATTTCTATTTGTAGTTAAATTAGTACCATGTATAAAAGAAATATGTTTATTTATATACTATATTTCTAGTCTTGCTACTATTAATATTAGTACATAAGCATTGGGCTCTGATACTAGAAAAATCCATAATCAGAATTAGGCAATTTCAATTCAACACTACCCCAAAATCTGATAAAAAATAAAAAACAACAACAATAAACAGAATTTTAACATCTGAGCTACTTTTTGCAATCTACTGTGTTTCAGTGTTGTTGGACTATGGGAAAAATGGTCATCTCCTTACCCAATCTTTTGTTTAGAACGTTTGCACTGATATTCAAAACAGATATTATACATTTTGTGTGTGTGTGCATTTATGCATACACTCTTTTTTTTTAAACATCTTTATTGGAGTATAATTGCTTTACAATGGTGTGTTAGTTTCTGCTTTATAACAAAGTGAATCAGTTATACATATACATATGTTCCCATATCTCTTCCCTCTTGCGTCTCCCTCCCTCCCACCCTCCCTATCCCACCCCTCCAGGCGGTCACGAAGCACGGAACTGATCTTTTTGAAGAGGCTGTCCTTTCTCCACTGTACATTCCTGCCTCCTTTATCAAAGATAAGGTGACCATATGTATGCACACACTCTTAATGATAACACTTATACTACACTTACTGTGTATCAGGAATCATTCTAAACACTTTAGATATAGTAACTTATTTAAGTTTCACCATAACTATTTGAGGTAGCTATTATTTTTATACTCACTTTTTTTCTTTTTTTAATTATTATTAATTAATTTATTTATTTTTGGCTGTGTTGGGTCTTCGTTTCTGTGCGAGGGCTTTCTCCAGTTGCATCAAGTGGGGGCCACTCTTCATCGCAGTGCACGGGCCTCTCACTATCGTGGCCTCTCTTGTTGCGGAGCACAGGCTCCAGACACGCAGGCTCAGTAGTTGTGGCTCACGGGCCCAGTTGCTCCGTGGAATGTGGGGTCTTCCCAGACCATGTCTCGAACCCATGTCCCCTGCATTCTCAACCGCTGTGCCACCAGGGAAGCCCCTCACTTTTTTTTTAAATAATAAAACTTATTTAAAAATAAGTTTAAATTCTCTGAGGCACAGAGAGTTGTACTCATTGGGATGAGACAAAACAGTTGTAAAAAATGTCATCATTCAAATACAGCAGAGGTTTTTCTCACATAAGAGTCCAAGGTGTGTGTTTTCAACCAGCAGATGACTTCACTTTACTTGGTGATTCAGAGGCCCTGGATCCTTCCATCTTCTGGCTCTACCGTTATCTAGAGTTTCACTGTTAATTTCTTCCTGCTGGCAAAAGAAAGTAGTATCTTCCTATAGCTGCTGTAATAAATTACCACAAACTTAGTGGCTTAAGCCGATACAAGTTTCTTACAGTTCTGGGGCCGAGGTCCAAAATGGATCTCACTGGGCTAAAACCAAGGTGTTGGCAGGGCTGCATTCCTTTTGGAGGCTTTAGGGGAGAATCTGTTTCATTGCCTGTCCAACCTCTAGAGGTTACCCACACTCCTTGCCTCAAGACTCCCTTCTATCTTTAAAGCCAGCAGTGGCTGGTTGAGTCTTTCTCATAACACATCACTGGTACTGACTCTTCCGTCCCCCCTCTTCCACTGTTAAGGACCCTATGATTACATTGGGCCTGCCTGTTATCCAGGTTATCCAAGATAATCTTATCTTAAGGTCAAATGATTAGCAATTTAATTCCACTTTACCATGTAACACCACAGGTTCCAGAGATTAGGATCTTTGGGGGGACATTATTCTGCCTCCCACAGGGAGGGTACATCTGCTTAAAGTCTTGGTATACATGATATACAATGCTGTGTGTTGTGTGTTTCGAAGGTGTACAGAATCTTTTTCATTTATACATATAGATATATCTATTCATCTCCGGATTCTTTTCCCATATAGGTTATTACAGAATGTTGAGTAGAACTCCCTTGTTATACGTAGGTCCTTGTTAATTATCTATTTTATATGTAATAGTTTCTATTTGTAAATCCCCACTTCCTAATTTATCCCTTCCCCACATCTTTCCCCTTTGTTAACCATAATTTTATTTTCTACTTTTGTGATTCTGTTTCTCTTTTGTCAATTGGTTCACTGGTATTACTTTTTATTTATTTATTTATTTTTTTAACCCATGTGTTTCCTTTTATTCACCATCTCTAACACATCCAAACCATTCCAGTTGAAAACAGATCACTACCCTTTCTCAGCTACTTAGTAACTAAGAGCAGTGAATAAAATCCACACAAAAGGTATTACTTTTTAGATTCCATCTGTAAGTGGTATCATACAATATTTGTCTTTTTCTTTCTGACTTACTTCACTTAGTATGATTACAACTAGGTTCATCTATGTTGCTGCAATTGGCATTATCTCATACTTTTCATGCCTGAACAATATTCCATTGTGGACATGTGCCACTTTTTCTTTATCCATTCATTGCTCAATGGACATTTTGGTTGCTTCCATGTCTTGGCTGTTGTAAATCTTGCTGCAGTGCACGTTTGGGTGCATCTTTTCGAATTCTGGTCTTTAGATACATACCCAGCAATTGGACTGCCGGATCATATGGTAGCTCAATTTTTACCTTTTAAAGCTGCCTCCATTCTGTTCTCATTAGTGGCTGCCACCAGTTTACATCCCACCAGCAGCATAAGAGGGTACCAATTTCTCCACCATCCCTTCAGCATTTCTTGTTTGTAGATATTTTGCTGATGGCCATTCTAACTGGTGTGAGGTGATACCTTTTTGTATTTTGGATTTGCCTGACTCTAATAATTAGTGATGTTGAGCAGTTTTTCATGTGCTTTAAGAAAAAGAAAAACAACGGTGTGAGTAGAATTTACCTCTTGAAATTGTCGTCTTGAAAGTTTGCCCTGTGTTGAATTTTCTTGTCGATTCCAGACGGCAGGACATTTTTTGAGGGCAGGTGTCATTTACAGCCCTGCAGTCCTTGTGAATATTATGTGACCGTTAGCACTAGGTTTAAAGCTGCTGTTGCGGGAAACGGCCACAAGGTGGCAGGATTTCTCAATTCCCCACTCTGGTTACTAGGGCAACAGAGCCTTCCTGGAAGTCCTGTTCCTTTGTTGTAATTAGAGTGGAATGTGCCAGGACAAACCCCCAAAAGCTTATGTCTCATTACTTCTTTGTTTTTTTAATTTAATTTTTATTTTCTATCAGAGTAAATTTGATTACAATGTTGTGTTTGTTCTCAGTGTACAGAACCTGCTTCATTTATGCATATACATATATCTATTCATGTACCGATCCTGTTCCCGTGTAGGTTATTACAGACGGTTGAGTAGACCTCCCTTGCAATGAGGTAGGTCCTTTTTGATATATTTATTTTATCTGTATTAGTATATGTATGTTAACCCCAACATGCTAATTGACCCATTCCTCCCGCCTTTCCATTTGGTTAACCATAAGTTTGTTTTCTAAGTCTGTGTCTTTCTCTGTGGAAATATGTTCATTGGTATCCGTTTTTAGATAACACCTATAAATGACATCATAGGATATTTGTCTTTCTCTTTCTGACTTCACGTAGTATGATTATCTCTAGGCTCATCTATGGTTCTGCAAAGGGCACTGTTTCATTCTTTTTTTGTGGCTAATATTCCGTTGTGTACATGTACCACTTCTGTCCATTCACGTGTCGATTGACATTTTGGTTGCTTCCATTTCTTGGCTACTGTAAATCTTGCTGCAGTGGACGTTTGGGTGATTGTGTCTTTTAGATTCTGGTCTTCTCGGTTGATAGGCCCGGTAGCAGGTCGGCCAAATCATATGGTAGCTGAAGTTTTACCTTTTAATGGCACCTCCATTCAGTTCTCGTTAGTGGTTGTCACCAGTATACATCCCACCAACAGCATAAAGGGTATGCATTTCTCCACAACCCCTTCAGCATTTATTGTTTGTCGACTTTTTGCTGATTGCCATTCTAACTGGTGTGAGGTGATACTTCTTTGTTGTTTGGATATGCATGTCTCCAATTATTCATTATGTTGACCATTTTTCCATGTCTATTTTTTAATAAAAAAAAGAGTAAACTTTACCTTGTGAAAATTTGCCCCGTGTTGAATTTTTTTTGTCAATTTCAGACTGTAGGACATTTTTGGAGGGCAGGTGTCATTTACAGCCCTGCCTTGTGAATGTTAAGTGACCATTAGCACTAGGTTTAAAGCTGCTGTTTCAGGAAATGGCCACAAGGTGGCGCAATACCTACATCCCCAACTCTGGTTACTAGGGCAACAGAGCCTTCTTGGAAGACATGTTCCTAGGTTGTACATCAGAGTGGAAGGTGCCAGGACAAACCCCCAAAAGCTTATGTGTCATTACTTCTTGTTTTTTTAATTTAAATTTTATTTTCTATCGGAGTAAACTCCAGTACAATGTTGTGTTTGTTGTAGGTGTACAGAATCTGGTTCATTTATGCACATACGTTTATCTATTCATCTTCAGTCCTGCTCCCATATAGGTTATTACAGAGTGTTGAGTAGACCTCACTTGGTATATGGTGGTCTTTGGTGATTATATATTTTATTTTAGTATATGTATGTTAACCCCCGTATCCTAATTTATCCATTCCTCCCGCCTTTCCTTTTGGTTAACCATAAGTTTGTTTTCTAAGTCTGTGAGCATCTTTCTCTGTGGAAATATATTCATTGGTATCAATTTTTAGATAACATCTATACATGATATCGTAGGATATTTGTCTTTCTTGTTCTTACTTCACATATGATTATCTCTAGGCTCATCTATGGTGCTGAAAACAGCATTTTTTCATTCTTTTCCGTGGCTAATATTCCATTGGCTACATGTACCACTTCTTGTTTGTCCATTCATCTGTTGATGGCCGTTTTGGTTGCTTCCATATCTTGGCTATTGTAAATCTTGCTGTAGTGGACGTCTGGGTGCCTGTGTCTCTTCCATTCTGGTCTTCTCAGGTTATAGGCCCAGTAGTGGGTCTGCAGGATCATATGGAATTTTTACTTTTTAAAGGCACCTCCGTTCTGTTCTCCTTAGTGGCTGTTACCAGTTTACATCTCTCCAACAGCATAGGAGGGTATGCATTTCTCCACCACCCCTTCAGCATTTCTTGTGTGTAGACTTTTTGCTGATGGCCATTCTGACTCATGATGGGTGATGCCTCTTTGTTGTTTGGATTTGCATGTCTCTAATTATTCGTGATTTTGAGCATTTTTCCACATCCTTTTATTTTGTTTTTGTTTTTTTAAAGAGTAACAAATTCTGTTGTTTTAAACCACTGGTTTGCAACAGTTTGTTATGGCAGCCCTAGGAAACAATTAACAGGGCTTTTATAATCGGTGAAAATTAAACTTTGTAGTGCTTGTAATGATCTTTCTCCACCTTTCAATATTAAACTGTGCCTTATTCCATATGGAGTAATTTAAGGAAAAGGCATAATGTTCCATGCCACCAACTAGATTTACTCAGAAAAACCTGGAACTTTGAAAGATACAACTTAAGACATTAAGATTTGTTCTTCTACCATTGTGGGGGCTTTTCTTTGTTTACATACATTGCTCACAGACCTTAGACGGATAACTATAAAGATCACTAAGAGTAAAGCAATGTAAGAGACAGTGAACATCAATGTTAAATTCAATGATAGATGCCAATGAGTAAAAAGAATAGAAACTTAATTGTGCAAACTCAGAAAAGGCTTCTGAAATGTTACTTTAGCTGTGACAGAGAATAATCACTTTAAACGTAATTGCTCTACATTTACTGGTAGGAACTAAAATATCTTTTTCGAGCCCCATCTTCCCTTGCCAATGCCCTCATACAAATGTTGAGTTATGGATTTTTGCACTTTATGAAATTTAAATTCCTTAGTGATATTCAGCACAATCATTCACACAAATAAAACAGATATATGGCAACTCAATCCTATTATCATTGATTAATAACAGAATCATACATGATATAGACAAATAGATGTATATACAATTACATGCATATTTTCATATATGCTTATATTATTTATAGAAACTTACATTAGCTTGAATATTATTATATGATAGTAGACAGATGCACATATAAAGTTAACTTTATTTGCTTAAGAACCAATATATTTTATTGTAAAGTACATATGGAAGGAAAAGAATAGCTGCTAAGAGCTACGTTTTTGTTTTTCTTTTTAAGAACTGTTTCTTTTTAAATTTGGGTAATGACAAAATTGATCCTTCAACAGCCTTTTAAAATAATATAGCCTGAAAAATTAAATTTTGTAATTGAAATAATTTACCATCATTATTGAAATTAAGAAAATATATTAAAGAGAGTCTTAACTCTTCAGTGATTGCTTTAGAACCACAAAGGCATTACAAAGGAAGAACAGAGATGGGCTCCGTAGTCCAAAAGAAATCAATTCTTGAGTTTCTCAATCCAACACTTATTCCTAAAATCACTGTATTCCTTTGAAGTACCTAAATTGAATATAAAAGCTGCAAATAGGAGGTAACCACCCATACAGAACATTTTGGTGGACTTAAAGGAGTTTCAGGATAGCTGCCTCCATAAATAAGTAGGCGATAAATCAGAAAGACATTGATATAAACATATAATAATAAAACTGAAAGGTCAGAAGACACATTCTGAAGAATGCAATCTTGTAAATAAAAGAGAATGACGGTTTACTAACAAGGTAAAATTCTCAAGAAATGCTTATTTGAGGCTTAGAAAATTATTTTTTAAATTACACATTTAAATCTTATGCAAAAACAAAAAAATGCTTTTTTAGTGCTTTTTATCACTTAGTTCTAAAAAAAGAAAGTTTAAAAAATTCACAACAGAAATAAGAGAAATATTCTATGAAATTCTATATTCATTTTCAAATTTTCCTTAAACTTAAAAAAAAATGACATTAGTGTAGTATAGAGTTCACTGTAGATTCAGTGCTATTTTCTTTATCCTGCTTTTCTTCCTTATGTGGTGAATCTAGTTCATTTCTATTTTCCTCCTCACTGGAATCACTGTTCAATCCACCTTCAACTCTGGTGAACTTCTTGTCATGTGAAGAACTTTCACAGGCTTTGTCTGTGGGAACAGCTCCTTTTCTTTGGGGTAAGATAGTGAAAAATGCTTCTTGCCAGTCTCTTGTTTCTAGGTATTCCAGAATAATCTCAAACACTGCAACAAAGACAAACTCCATGTGTTTCTTAACCTAGTTCATCACAATGGTGCATGCTTTAAAACACACTGCTTTTGTGTTAAGAGTGCTAGTATGTCCTAGTAACTACTTTGTTCTTATTACTTCTTTCTCCTGTATTAGCTGTCAGAGCCAATATGCCTAAGGCTCTCCTACCTCTTTTGTAGCTTTTTCTCATTTCAGTTCTTAAGCACTCAGAGGTTTACCATTATCTGTTGTCAATTATAATAGACAGAGGACCTTTTTTGTTTCCTTCCTATTCTTTTTTCCTTCCACTTCTTTATCCTTTATGTGCTAACATAAAACTAGAAAAAAAAAAAGGGTTAGTATTAACCTAAATTTCTTCTATCTTTCCTATATAGTGCCACTCACTCTGGGGAGTGTCTTGCCTGCTTTTTTTTTTTTTTAATACTATCTTCAATGTCCTTTCACTTTAATACACTGCTGGGGGAAATGTGGATTACTTTATGATAGAAAAGTAATTTCCACTAATTTAGCAAAAGTCTTAGAAGAAGTTCATTCCTTGAATCAATAAGTTTGTTTCTATAACTCCATAGAGCCTGCTATAGAGAAAATTTAAAAGCCCAATTAGTAGCTGTGTACTAACAAAAATCTCTACTGAAAAATTTTTAAAAAGCAAAACTCTAGGCAAACTTAAGTATGAGGATGTCTATTACAATGATATTTACAATAGTAAAAAGAAAAAAAATAACAACAGGAGAATGGTTACATTATTGTGTATTTAGATGATGGAAAATTACATAGCCACTAACAGTGACTCAATAAATATAATAATAAATAGGGGGGAAACACCCCAGATTTATAACATTTTATGCAATAGAGTAAGAATCCAATTATGTAATAAATAATATTGTATATGCATAGGAAAAGAACTGGAAGAAAACACACCAAAAACTTTCTACAAAGTATCTCTGCATACTGAAATTACACCTATTTATTTTTCTTTATACTTTTGTACATTTTCAAAATTTTGTAAAGTATGCATATATTATTCAAACAAATCATAAATGATGACATTTTATAATTTTGTACCCCAAATTGTGTGTTTTCCAAACGTGTATATTTTCTACTTGTCCAAAATGTAAATGTAATGTTATTTTTCACAGTGTTCACTCAGGTACATTTTCAGTTTATCCCCTTATAGCTTACCATGATTAATTGCCAAAACTTTTCTACTATTCATCTTCACGAAATTTCCAAGGGGGAGCTGTGCATGATCAATTCCATGTTCTGATGCTTGTTTATACGTGAGTCCCTAAAACAAAGACACTGTAACTTGGGCTAGAACATTACATTATTTAAAGTCTATGAAAGAATAAATAATTTTTAGGAAAGACTTTAGTTCAGAGAATATAATCTGAAAAAGTGTGTGTGTACGTGTAACCACTAATTTGGAAACATTCTCTTGACAATAAGTATAGTTAGAATGTTGCTGGCATTTGTCTTAACCAATTTACAAATGAGGAAACCAAAGACATTATGCTCTCCGTCCCATCACAAAGTTCCTCAGTGGCAGAACCAAAGGAAAAACCCGGCTCATGCCTCCTGATCAAATAGCGTCTCATCACTCCACACTGCCTTTCTCTCTTAAAGTACACAAACTGAATTCCTAGAGAAGCATCATCATTCTTCCCATGAATTTAAAAGATAAAACTATGTTTCAATTACGTAGCACTAAGAGGCACAAATGGCAAACACAAATTAAATAAAAACCTGAATTGAAAAAAATGTTCAACTGCCTATAAATTTTATTTTTCCCTTTCTGTCAATTAAAAGAATGCTGAATATAAATTTTCTCTCTTCTCAAAATTAAAATCCTTAAAGCCTGGGTCTAATCAGGACTGAAAGAGCAAAAAGACAGAGTGACGGAGGAAGAAGAGCTAAACTTCTCAACCGATAGTTTGCATGTTTTTTTTTTTAATCTTTTTAATTTTTTTTTTTTTTTGCGGTACGCAGGCCTCTCACTGTTGTGGCCTCTCCCGTTGCAGAGCACAGGCTCCGGACGCGCAGGCTCAGCGGCCATGGCTCATGGGCCCAGCCGCTCCGCGGCATGTGGGATCTTCCCTGACCAGGGCACGAACCCACGTCCCCTGCATTGGCAGGCGGACTCTCAACCACTGCGCCACCAAGGAAGCCCTATTTTAAAAATTTTTATAGCACTGACCTCACTGGGTTGCAGTGAGGATAAAGCAAACTAATATATGCAAAATGCTTTGCTTAGCTAGAAAGGTGACTGAAATATTGTAGGCACTCAAACATCAACTATCAGTATTTACTATCAAGAAAACTGATATTACTATCAAGAAAACTGATATATCAATTTTAAGTATGAGCAAAAGCAAAAATAAAAACTTAATAGTACCTTGTGATGGTTGTGATCTACTAATCCTCCAATCACATAGGCCTTTGATTCATCTAATTCCTTTAGTACATTAGGTGAATCTGATGTAAGATAAACCAGGTCTTCTTTCTGTATGAATTCACTATAGTGCTCTGGTTTGATGTGGATATCCTTTAAAACACAAGGGGAAAGATGTTATTAATAGGATTTTGTGAAAATTGGCTAAAAATGATTATTTTCTTTTCCCTAGACAAACCCATCCAAAAAATATATGAAAGGAAGTTTGAAAGAATATTATAACAATGTATTATTTATTTAGAATCTACTACTCCAACATCTTTTCACCTCACATCTCAATTATTTAAGTAGCCTCCTGACGTTATTTCCCTGTCTCTAGCCTCAGATCTCTCCAATTTACTTCCACACATGGATGGTGCACTCATTTTCTGAAAACACTATCATGTTTTATCTTTATCTGTAGAATAAAATTCAAACTCCTTAACTTAGTAATTCTTTCCTGAATATAGCAGTAACCTATCTTTCTCTGTTCCAACAGAACAAATGCATTTTTGTCATGTATTTGCTCACATTGTTCTCCAGCCAAAGAACGCCTTCTCCAATTACTTCCTTCTCCATCTACATGAATCATCTAAAGGAAAGGGCTTACAGATTTAATAAATTCCATGCATCTGCTTCCACAAAGATACACATTTGAAATCTTCACCAAAACTGTCAGGTCAGAGGTACAAGACTGAACAACAGTTGGCAGTCAGAATTTTGCAAAGTGCACCAAAAGAATAAAGGAAGATGCATCCATCGCCAGGCTCAGATGGCATTTCTCAATAACTTTTGTGGAAATCAAAAATGAAGCGGAGACCTCTCACCTAAGATGTATACCTTATTGATTAATAAACAGCCATTTTTCTGGAAAATGGTATATTATAAACTTGACCCCTATGCTGAATAAGGGCCCCAAGAGGAATGTGCATAATTAGAGGCCAGCCAACTCACATCTCTCTGGAAAACTGGTGGTATGAAATAATAAATTTAACAAGCCACAAAATAGCTGAACGTATGCCTATTCTAACTTATTACATTATTTCTTAGAAAAATAGGCATGAACATAAAACTTGGTAAATATATTGTACTTTAAAACTTAAAAAACCTTTGAAAATGTTTTATACTATGGACTATTAATAAATTAAATGCAGTCATTATGGGGTTAGTGAGTGAGACAGGGAAAGTCTGTCACAGTGAGAACTGGCTTGGAGAAAGGAAAAAAGTGTAGGAATAACCCACTACTTCTCTGAGTAGAATAGGGTTAAGGGTCCTTAGGGACTGGTACTAAAGCCAGTCTATTTGTAATCTTTGCAAATGACTGAGAGTAGTTTAGTCCAATAGAAAAAAATGTGAGCCACATATATAATTTGAAATCTTCTAATAGCCACATGAAAAAAAGTGAAAAGAAATAGATGAAATTAATTTTAATAAATTGTTTTTTTTTAATTTTAAGGAGATATTTTACATTCTCTCTCTCTTTTTTTATACTAATGTCTATTTGACATTTATAGCACATCTCAACTCAGACCAGTCACATTTCAAGAGTTCAGCAGCCACATGTGGAAGTGGACACCATATGGTATAGCACAGATTTAGAAGAAAGAGAATGCAAGTACATTTCCAAATTTTAGAGTGACTTCACTCTTATAAATAAAGTATAGCCAGTTTGCTAGGTAGAGACTGCATACAGACCTTTAAATTTTTTCCTTTTTAAAAAAATATGTTTTAAAGTTGGCAGTAAAATAGCAAGTGAGATTTCATGAAAGCAAGTACAGACTATATCTCAAGGCTCTTAGCTTCTTCCACTGGTAAACTTAGGTACAGTGATATGCAGGGTTTGTAGCTGCTGACTCTTATATTTATTAGCATTGTGTAGAACTTAGGTACAACATGTAGACCTTTAAGCATAAAAATACCTTGAATTATGTGAGAGTTAATCTATTTTAGTTACCTTCCAGTTGACCCATCCTTTGTCATTTTCATCCATGTTCTTTTTCAACTGGCCTCCATGGCTTGTCAAGTAAAACTGATAAAGAGATTGGCAGGTATACAAAGAGACAGCAAATGACTATTAATGTCAATATTTTATTCCCTCATACACTCCTCTGATTATCAATGAAAGACAAAATATTTTCATTCTGGAAAAAAATGAATTTATGGCATGCTTTAAACGTGCAAGAATAAATTTGTGGTACAAGCAACGTGTATTTTTGTGTATCTCCTAACCCACTAACTTCTGTATTCCATCTACATTTTCATCCTGTTTTCTAAGCAGTTATAATCTGCCTCTTGTTTAATGATCACTTTACTATAAACTTCCTGCTTCCATGTGAAGTTTCCTTCCCCTTCTTTTGCCACTACAGTTATTTTTTACCAGTCCAAAATCTTCATAATTTTGCTTTGACTCTAAACCCTGAAACCTATTTCAAATCTAATCAAGGGTGAGAAGAATATAGAATGTAAAAATATAATATTACTATCACTTGATAAGAAGAAAATATCTAACCAAAAGTATATTAAGATTTTCTGGTTTTTAACATCAGTGAGCCAGAATTAATTTTTAGGTCACCTAGAATTCAAACAAATTCAGTAAGAAAAATGACCATACTCTTAAGAGCAGCCAACTAGTCTCACAAATCACTTCCTCATTCTAGCTAATAAAGTACCTTTCAAAATTATTAGTGACTCAATATCCTTTAAGTAGAAAAAATCTAGCCAACAGACACAATGGCACATATCAGCCAGGAGCAGTTACCCCATTCCCCAGAAAGGAAGGAATTGAGAGCTGAGAAACTGGTATGGAAATATGCATAAGTCCTTTAATGAAGATGTTCAACTACACAGCAGTGAACAGGTCAGTGTGTATAAGACTAATGATGAATGGGCACAATGTGTTTGAGAATGACATGAAAAAATGTTTAAAATATTTTATTTTTGTAGAAAAATAAAACATTTTTACAAATAGGCATTTTGTTCTCTAAGAAAGATTACTAGTAAGACTCTTTCTTATAAAAGCAACGAGGATTACCTATGCCTTTTCCAAAGGAAGATATAAAAGGAAATTGGAAGTTTGTTTTAAATTCCCCAAACATACCTGCACAGGATGCAGTGCTCGTCGATTTTCTGCATAACATCGTTGAATCTGCTTATGAAGTTTCTTAATGTCCTATAAAAGAGTGAAATTTTTAAAGCAATATTTTCAAAATTATCTATGGCCATTCCACAATCCAAGTGGAATAGAATAAGCAGAAGGGATGACTAGATAGGGACATCCTTTCTTTTGAAATACAAGTCCTTTCTGATAATTTCCATTCAGTTTTCTTACATACTAATAAAATAATTACCATAAGTCAATACTCTATAAGTGACCCATTATTTCACATGTTGTAGCCACTTAAAATGCAAGTTCAGGAAAACTTTCACTCTTAAGAGACAACAAAAGAAAAAAAGAACTCTCTTATAGTCATGCTATTACAATTTTTATAACTACCAAAGGTTATAAACATATTCCTTTTAGCAGCATTGTTTAAACAACCAGGTTTCTCAAACTATTAAATAAGAAATAATTCTATTAAGCCAATCATATTTCTTATTTTCTTCCTTTTGATTAGGATAAATAACAAACTCCCCACAGCACTTTATGATTAATATGCAATTACTGAGTTTCATAATCTCTTAGAGTATCTGTCTTTCCCTCTGTCTACACATATACATATAAATAAAAGCAACTTATTAGCTACTTAATTTAGGGTAACAGATTTTGAAAAACTTAATTTTAAGATGCATTTTAAAGCTGGTTTGGTGGTGCTGATTTCCCTTAGCTTTTGCATAAAGCTTTCGATTTCTCCATCTAATACGAATGAGAGCTTTGCTGGGTGGAGTACACATTCCTGCACACTAACAACAGAAGGTCAAAAAGAGAAATCAAGGAAACAATCCAATTTATCATCACATCAAAAAGAATAAAAATACTTAGGAATAAACCTACCTAAGGAGGCAAAAGACCTGTACTCAGAAAACTGTAAGATACTGATGAAAGAAATCAAACGTATGGAGAGAGATCTAAGATATTCCATGTTCTTGGATTGGAAGAGTTAATATTGTCAAAATTACTATAGTACCTAAAGCAATCTACAGATTCAATGCAATCCCTATCAAATTACCAATGGCATTTTTCACAGAATTAGAACAAAAAATTTTTAAATTTGTATGGAAACACAAAAGACTGAGTAGCCAAAGCAATCTTGAGAAAGAAAAACGCAGCTGGAGGAATCAGGCTCCCTGACTTCAGACTATACTACAAAGCTATAGTCACAAAAACAGTATGGTACTAGCACAAAACCAGAAATATAGATCAATGGAAAAGGATAGAAAGTCCAGAGATAAACCCATGCACCTATGGTCACCTAAAGGAGGCAAGAATATACAACGGAGAAAAGACAGTCTCTTTAATAAGTGGTGCTGGGAAAACTGGACAGCTATATGTAAAAGAATGAAATTAGAACACGCCCTAACACCATACACAAAAATAAACTCAAAATGGATTAAAGACCTAAATGTAATGCTGGAGACTATAAAACTCTTAGAGGAAAACATAGGCAGAACACTCTTTGACATAAATCGCAGCAAGATCTTTTTCAATGCACCTCCTAGAGTAATGAAAATAAAACCAAAAATCAAACAAATTATTGTTTTTCTTTTCAGTTTTTTTTTTTTTTTTTGGCCATGCACATGGGATCTTAGTTCCCCAATCAGGGATCAAACCCACGCCCCCCTGCATTGGAAGTGTGGAGTCTTAACCACTGGACTACCAGGGAAGTCCGAATGGGACCTTTTTAAGTTTAATTAAGCTTAAAGTTTAATTAAAACTTAACCTTTTAAGTTTAATTAAACTTCAAAGCTTTTGCACAGCAAAGGAAACCATAAACAAAATGAAAAGACAACCCTCAGAACGGGAGAAAATATTTGCAAATGAAGCAACTGACAAAGGATTAATCTCTAATATATACAAACAGTTCATGCAGCTCAATATCAGAAAAACAAACAACCCAATCAAAAAATTGGGAAGAAGACCTAAATAGACATTTCTCCAAAGACATACAGATGACTAAAAAGCACATGAAGAGATGCTCAACATCACTAATTATTAGAGGAATTCAAATCAAAAGTATACTGAGGTATCACCTTACACCAGTCAGAATGGCCATCATTAAAAAATCTACAAACAATACATCCTGGAGAGGATGTGGAGAAAAGGGAATCCTCCTGCACTGTTGGTGGGAATGTAAACTGGTATAGCCACTATGGAGAACAGTATGTATGTTCCTTAAAAAAATAAAAATAGAGCTACCATATGATCCAGCAATCCCATTCCTGGGCATATATCTGGAGAAAACCATAATTCAAGAAGATACATGCACTCCAATGTTCATTGCAGCACTATTTACAATAGCCAGGACATGGAAGCAACCTAAATGTCCACTGACAGAGGAATGAATAAAGAAAATGTGGTACATATATACAATAAAATAATACTGAGCCATAAAAAAGAATAAAATAATGCCATTTGCAGCAACATGGATGCACCTAGAGTTTGTCATACTGAGTGAAGTAAGTCAGACAGAGAAAGATAAATATCATATGATATCGCTTATATGTGGAATCTAAAAAAAGGGTACAAATGAACTTATCTACAAAACATAAATAGAGTTACAGATGTAGAAAACAAACTTATGGTTACCAGAGGGTAAGGTGGGGGAGGGGTAAATTGGAAGACTGAGACTGACATATACACACTACTATACATAAAATAGATAACTAATAAGGATGAACTGTATAGCACAGAGAACTCTAGTCAATTCTGTGTAATGGTTTATATGGGAAAAGAATCTGAAAAAGAGTGGATGTATGTATATGTATAACTGATTTACTTTGCTGTACACCCAAAACTAACACAACATTATAAATCAACTATACTCCCACAAAAATTTTTTTAAAACGATGCATTTTAGAGGGCTCCAATCGAGATTGCAAAATAGAAGGACACAGAGCTCACCTCCTCCCACAAATACATCAAAAATACGTCTACATGTGGAACAATTCTCACAGAATACCTGCTGAACACCGGCAGATCTCAGACACCCAAAACTGCAGGAAAGATCTCCATGTAACTGGGTAGGATGAAAGAAAAAAAAGGAATCGGAACAAGACTTGAGCCCCTGGGTGGGAACAGTGAAAGAGGAAAGGTTCCTGCACCCTGGGAAGCCCCTTCACTGGCAGGGAGATCAGCTGGGACAGAAAGGGAGCTTCAGAGGCTCGGAGGAGAGCACAGCAGCTGGTTTGCAGCAGGCAGAACAGACGGAGACCTGCACAAATGGTCCCTGCCATCGCCCTGCACTCCTCAGTCTGAGATCTGCTTTTGCTTTTGTGTATGGTGGCTGGGTGCTAAAGCTCGTGCTTCAGAGAACAGACCCAGGGAGAGGACTGGGGTTGGCTGCACGGAGACAGCCTGAAGGGGCTGGACTGTGGCTCGGGCCTGCCACAGAAGTGAAGCACCATTGTTAAGGGGTGCACAAAGGGAAGGGCAGGGTCCGCCATAGCAGCCTCACTCTTGGCGCACTCACAGCAGGTGTGCTGCTGCCACTGAAACCCCACTGTTAAGGGGCAGTGCCTGCTAAAGCTCCTTCTTTCTCAGTGAGCTCTCATCAGGCTCAGTGCTGCCTCTACGAGCTCTGGGAGCACGCAAGTGCCAGCAAGGTGTCCACACACAGAGGCAGGGCTGAAATCAGAGCTGATCCCTGATCCCCAGGGGCTGTGTGACTTACGAAGCAGGGCTGATATCTGAGCCCTCTCCCTGTGGCTGTGCGATCTGTGGGTTTAGGCCACTGCTGCCAGCTTTGTAAACTCAGTTCCTGCGGAAGATCCAAGTGGGATACAGGTGCTCCCATGGCTGGGGCGGGTCTGGCCTTAGCAGCTGTGGGCTTTGTGGGTGTATGCATATGGAGTTGGGCCGGGGTCTGGGCTCCATCCATAGCTCCCACGGCAGGTTCAGGTATGCAACTACTGCGGTCCTGGTACCTGAATTCAGTGGATCTGTGCCAGCGGATCTGCGCTGGAGGCTTTGTGAACCCTGCACCTGAGGAACAACAGTGCCTGCATTCCCATGGTCGAGGTGAGGCTGAGGGCAGTGCCCACAACAGTGTACTTTGTGAGCCTGCACAACGGGTGACAGATGACACGACAGAGCACACTTCTCAGCGGACAGCTCTGGCAGAGGAATACTCAGTGGCTCCTCTCCCAGTGGGAGTGCTCCAATACTGCTTACCTCACACTACAGCTCAGAAATGGATCTGGGGGCTTCTACTCCAACAACTGGGGAACAGACCTTGCCTCCAATAGGACTGTGACAACCACAGAGCAAAGAGGAGGCCCTGCTCAATATTCAGTGCAGGCTCTGGCCACCACAACCCCAGTCACACCCCCTATCGAGGAGACAACAGCAGGTATCCATACAAAAAACAGCTCTCTCACCAAAAATATTAAACCCATGCAGGCTACACAGGGACATTCCCACATAAAAATATCTCCAACTATTTAGGAAACAATTGTTTCTCCTAAACTCATAGAGTAAGAGAACTATAAGTAAAATGAAGAAAACAGAGGAACCACTCCCAATGAAAAGATCAAGAGATTGCCAATCAAAGACAATGAAACAGACTCCTTCAGTCTAACAGACATCAAGTTCAAAAAGGAGATAATGAAAATACTGAAGGAAGTAAGAAAGGCTATTGACAGAAATGCAGATTACCAGGAAAAGGAACTAGGAAATATAAACAGGAGACAAGAAAAATTAGAAAACTCATTCGCTGAGACAAAAGCTGAGCTAAAGTCAACGAACAGCAAATTGAATAATGCAGAAGAACAAATAAGCGATGTGGAAGACAGACTAATGGAAATCACACAATCAGAACAGCAAACAGAAAGCCAAGTGAAAAAAATTAAAGCAATATAAGATGTATGGGGTAATATAAAGCATGCCAATCTACACATAATAGGGATCCCAGAAGGAGAAGAAAGAGAAAAAGGAATCGAAAATATATTTGAAGGAATTATGGCTGAAAACTCCCCAAACCTAAAGAAGTAAACAGTTATACAGGTACAGGAAGCACAGAGTGTCCCAAACAAATGAACCTGAACAGACTTACACCAAGACGTATTATAATTAAAAAATGGCAAAAGTAAAAGATAAAGGGAGTATTCTAAAGGCAGCAAGAGAACAAAAAAGAGTTAATTACAAGGGAACCCCCCATTAGGCTATTAGCTGACTTCTCTACAAATATGTTCCAGGCCAGAAGGGAATGGCAAGATACATTCAAAGTCCTGAAAGGGAAAAGTCTGCAACCTAGGATACTCTACCCAGCAAGATTATCATTTAGAATAGAAGGAGAGAGAAAGAATTTCTCAGACAAGCAAAAACTAAAAGAAAAAAGCAATACTAAACATATCCTAAAAGAAATATTAAAAGGTCTTGTCTAAATAGAGAAGTAAGAATCTATACAAAAGAGAAAATCACAGTTGGAAAGTAAATCACTTAAATAAGCCAGTATACAGATTAAAAAAAAAAAAAAGAAAGAAAAAATTTCTGTGAAAGCAAGATAACCACAATGAACAGCAAAAGGATGAACATGAATATGTAAGAGGACATCGAAATCATAAAATGTGGGGGAGGAGAGTAACAAAATGTAGGGTTTTTTTTTTAATGTGTTTTAGCCTATATGACTACCAGTTTAAAGGCAGTAGATATAGGAAGGGGTTAACATACTTGAACAACAGGGTAACCACAAATCAAAAACATACAACAGATTCACAAGAAAACAAAAAGAACACAAGCATAATACAAAAAGAATCATCACATCACAAAAGGGAATACAAAAAGGAAAAATAAACAAAGAAGAAATACAAAATCAAGTAGAAAACAAGGTTTAAAATGGCAATAAATACATACCTATCAATAATTACCTTAAATGTCAATGTGCTCCTATCAAAAGACCTAGAGTGGCAGATTGGATAAAAAAGCAAGTGCCTACAATATGCTGCGTACAAGAGACCCACTTTAGGGCAAAAGACACACGAAGACTGAATGTGAGAGGATGGAAAAAGATATTTCATACAAACGGAAATGACAAGAAAGCGGGGGTTGCAATACTCATATCAGACAAAATAGACTTTAAAACAAAGGCCATAAAGAAAGATAAAGAAGGACACTATACAATGATGAGAGGATCAATATAAGAAGATGATATTACACTCCTCAACATATATGCACCCAACATAGGAGCACCCAAATACATAAAATAAATACTAATGGACATTAAGGGAGAAACTGATGGGAAAACAGTAATAGTAGGAGACTTTAACACCCTACTCACAGCAATGGACAGATCTTCTAGACAGAAAATCAGTAAGGCAACAGATATCATAAATGATAAAATAGAACAGTTAGACTTAAATAACAACCAAACATACAAGGAAGAACTTATATCAATCCTTCTCAAACTCTTTCAAAAGCCTGAAGAGGAGGGAACATTCCCAAAAACACTCTATGAAGCCATTTTCACCCTGATACCAAAACCAGACAAACCATAACAAGAAAATTACAGGCCAGTATCTCTGATGAAAATAGATGCAACAATTCTCAACAAAGTATTAGCAAACTGAATCCAAGAACACATAAAAAAGATCATACACCATAACCAAGTGGGATTCATCCCAGGGTCACAAGGATGGTTCAACATATGCAAATCAATCAATATGATACACCACACCAACAAAAGAAAAGACAAACACCACATGATATCTCAATAGATGCAGAAAAAGCATTTGATAAAATTCAACATCCATTCATGATAAAAACTCTTACAAAAGTGAGTATAGAGGGAACATATTTCAACATAATAAAAGCTCTTTATGACAAACCCACAGCCAATATAATACTCACTGGTGAAAAGCTGAAAGCCTTCCTGCTATAAACTGGAAGAAGACAAGGATGCCCACTCTCATCACTTCTATTCAACATAGTATTGGAAATCCTAGCCACAGCAATCAGACAAAAAAAATAAAAGGTATCCAAATTGGAAAGGAAGAGGTAAAATTGTCATTATATTCAGATGACATGATACTATATATAGAAAACCCTAAAGACTCCACACAAAAACTACTAGAACTGATAAATGAATTCAGCAAGGTAGCAGGATACAAGATTAACATACAGAAATCAGTTACATTTCTTTACATTAACCATAAATTTCAGAAAGGGAATTTAAAAACAGAATCCCTTTTAAAATTGCAACCAAAAAAAAATACTTAAGAATAAACCTGACCAAGGAAGTAAAAAACTTATATGCTGAGAACTATAAAACATCAATAAAGGAAACTGAGGAAACTAAAGATGATTCAAAGAAATGGAAAGATATTCCATGCTCTTGGCTTGGAAGAATTAATATTGTTAAAATGGCTATACTACCCAAAGCAATCTACAGACTTAATGTGATCCCTATCAAATCACCCATGATATTTTTCACAGAACTAGAACAAATAATCCTAAAATTTATATGGAACCATAAAAGATCCAGAATTTGCAAAGCAATCCTGAGGAAAAGAACAAAACTGGAAGCATAACCCTCCCAGACTTCAGACAATACTACAAAACTACAGTAATCAAAACAGTTTGGTACTGGCACAAAAACAGACATATGGGTCACTGGAACAGAATAGAAAGCCCAGAAATAAACCCATGCACCTATGGTCAATTAATCTTCAACAAAGGAGGCAAAAATATACAATGGGAAAACAAAGTCTTTTCACCAAGTAGTGCTGGGAAAGTTGTACAGCTGCATATAAATCAGTGAAGTTAGAACACACCCTCACACCATACACAAAAATAAACTCAAAATGTCTTAGAGACTTAAATACAAAACATGACATCATAAAACTCTTAGAAGAGAATATAGGCAAAACATTCTGTGACATAAATCCTACCTATGTTTTCTTAGGTCAGTCTCCCAAGGCAATAGAAATAAAAGTGAAAATAAACAATTGAGACCTAATCAAACTTATAACCTTTTGCACAGCAAAGGATGCCATGAAGAAAATGAAAATACAATGTATGGACTGGGAGAAAATATTTGCAAATGATGCGACCAACCAGGGCTTAATTTCCAAAACAAAAAGCTCATACACCTTAATATAAAAAAAAAACCCAATCAAAAAATGGGCAGAAGACCTAAACAGACATTTCTCCAAAGACATACAGATGGCTAAAAAGCACATGAAAAGATGCTCAATATTGCTAATTATTAGAGAAATGCAAATCAAAACTACAGTGAGATATCACCTCACATCAGTCAGAATGGCCATCATCAAAAAATCTACAAATAATAAATGCTGGAGAGGGTGTGGAGAAAAGGGAACTGTCCTATACTGTTGGTGGGAATGTAAATTGGTACAGCCACTATGGAGAACAGTATGGAGGTTCCTCAAAAAACTAAAAATAGAGTTGCCATATGATCCAGCAGTCCCATTCCTGGGCATATATCCAGAGAAAACTATAATTCGAAACAAAACATGCACCCTATGTTCATAGCAGCACTATTTACAACAGCCAAGACATGGAAGCAACCTAAATGTCCATCAACAGGTGAACAGATAAAGAAGATGTGATATATTTATACAATGGAATACTACTTAGACACAAAAAAGAATGAAATAATGCCATTTGCAGCAACATGGATGGACTTAGAGATTATAGCCATAAAAAAGGATGAAATAATGCCATTTGCAGCAACATGGATGGACTTAGAGATTATCATACTAAGTGAAGTGAGTCAGAGAGAGAAAGACAAATACTGTATGATGTCACTTACATGTAGAATCTAAAAATATGACATAAATGAACTTATCCATGAAACAGAAACAGACTCACAGACACAGAGAACAGACTTTTGGTTGCCAAAGGGGAGGAGGGGTGGGGGAGAGATGGATTGGGAGCCTCGGATTAGCAGATGCAAACTATTATACATAGAATGGATAAACAACAAGGTCCTACTGTATAGCACAGGGAACAATATTCAATATCCTGTAATAAACCATAATGGAAAAGAATATGAAAAAGAATATGTATAAATGTATAACTGAGTCAGTTTACTGCCCAGCAGAAACTAAGACAGCACTGTAAATCAACTATACTTCAATAAAATAAATTTTAAACACACACACAAAAAGAACAAAATAGCCAAGAGGTGGAAGCAACACAAATGTTGATGGACACCAGATGAATGAATAAACAAAACGTGGTCTATACATACACTAGAATATTATTCTGCCTTAAAACATAAGGGAATTCTGACACACACTACAATGTGGGTGAACCTTCAAGACATAATGCTCAGTGAAATAAACCAGTCACAAAAGGACAAATACTGTAGGATTCCACTTACATAAGGTACACAGAGTAGTCAAATTCATAGAGACAGAAAGTAGAATGGTGGTGCCAAGGGCTGAGGGAGGGGGAATGGAAATGGTTGTTCATTCAGTGGGGATAGAGTTTTAGTTTTTCAAGATGAAAAGACTTCTGGAGACTGGCTGCACAACAACATGAATGTAATTAGCACTACTGAACTGTCCACTTAAAAATGGTTAAGATGGTAAATTTTACATTACATGTATTTTACCACAATTAAAAAGAAAAAAAGAGATGCATTTTAGTACATAAAGTTATATCAAAGTCATATTACATATTAAAGCAAAAATTATTCAGCCTAGTTCAGTTACAGGATTTTTCTGACAACGATTCATGATACCTTTAATACCATCAAGCTATCAAAACTGCAGTCAATGATAAGGCGGAGTGGGCTGTAAACAACATCTCTTCGAATACGTTTTCTGTCACTTCCTTCTGAGTTTGATTCCAGTTGACACTGTCGCTCTAATTGCTTTCTCTTGCGTTTTTCCTTCCGCTTTTGTCTAAAATTAGTAATTGAAAATAACTTTTCATTATTTGTATATTCATACATTTACAATACTTTGCTAAATAGACAAAGAAACAATTACTTTTAAAAATTAGCAGACTAAACCATAACAAAATTGCCACTTCCATGGATCAAAAATTGTCAGAGGGCTTCCCTGGTGGCACAGTGGTTGAGAGTCCGCCTGCCAATGCAGGGGACATGGGTTCATGCCCCGGTCCGGGAGGATCCCACATGCCGCAGAGCGGCTGGGCCCGTGAGCCATGGCCGCTGGGCCTGCACGTCCAGAGCCTGTGCTCTGCAATGGGAGAGGCCGCAACAGTGAGAGGCCCGCGTACCGCAAAAAAATAAAAAATTGTCAGATATCAGCAATTATATATAATCTATCTAAAAGCTTTACATAATAAATGAGTTTGCAAAAACAGTATAGTACTTTTTACACAAATTCGAACTATACTAATAATTTTATTTACTACTGGTAGCACGTTAAACATACTTACGAAATTTTTAAAATACTGAGTTTGAGAGTTACGATACATTTTACTTTTATCATTCTTCTCCTACATGATTTTTGAGTTACATTTATAACCATATAAAAAAAGTAAAATTTTTATTCAACATAGTTTTGGAAGTCGAAGCCACAGCAGGCAGAAAGAAAAAGAAATAAATAAAAGGAATCCAAATTTGAAAAGAACAAGTAAAACTGTCACTCTTTGCAGATGACAGAATTCTGTATACATAGAAAATCCTAAAGTGCTACCAGAAAACTACTAGAGCTCAACAATGAATTCAGTAAAGTTGCAGGATACAAAATTAATACACAGAAATCTGTTGCATTTCTATACACTAAGAATGAAATATCAGAAAGAGAAATTAAGGAAACAATCCCATTTACCATCTCATCAAAAAGAATAAAATACCTAGGAATAAACCTACCTAAGGAGGCAAAAGACCTGTACTCTGAAAACTCTAAGACACTGATGAAAGAAACTGAAGAAGACACAAACAGATGCAACGATACCTCATTCTTGGATTGGAAGAATAAATATTGTTAAAATGACCATACTACCCAAGCAATCTACAGATTCAGTGCAATCCTTACCAAGTTATCAATGGCATTTTTCACAGAACTAGAAAAAAATTGTTTTAATTTGTATGGAAACACACAAGACCCTGAATAGCCAAAATAATCTTGAGAAAAAAGAATGAAGCTGGAGGAATCATCCTCACTGACTTCAGACTATACTACAAAACTACAGTCATGAAAACAGTATGGTACTGGCACAAAAACAAAAATATAGGTTAATGGAACATGATAGAAAGTCCAGAGATAAACCCATGCACCTATGGTCACCTAATCTATGACAAAGATGGCAAGAATATACAATGGAGAAAGGATGGTCTCTTCAATAAGTGGTGCTGGGAAAACTGGACAGCTATATGGAAAAGAATGAAATTAGAACATTCTCTAACACCATATACAAAAATAAATTCAAAATGGATTAAATACCTAAATTAAGACTAGATACTATAAAACTCCCAGAGGAAAATACAGGCAAAACCCTCTTTGATATAAATAGAAGGAATATTTTTTTTGGATCCATCTCCTCAAGTAATGGAAATAAAAACAAAAATAAACAAATGGGACCTGGAGTGGGAGAAAATATTTTCAAATGATGTGACTGACAAGGGATTAATTTCCAAAATAAACAAAAAGCTCATACAACTTAATATCAAAAAAACCAAACAACCCAATCAAAAAATGGACAGGGGCTTCCCTGGTGGCGCAGTGGTTGAGAGTCCGCCTGCCGATGCAGGGGACACGGGTTTGTGCCCCGGTCTGGGAAGATTCCACATGCCGCAGAGTGGCTGGGCCCGTGAGCATGGCCGCTGAGCCTGTGCATCTGGAGCCTGTGGTCCGCAACGGCCAAGAGGCACAGGAAAAGAAGCTCAGTGCCACTAATTATTAGAGAAATGCAAATCAAAACTACAATGAGGTATCACCCTACACCAGTTAGAATGGCCATCATTAAGAAGTCTACAAAAAACAAATGCTGGAGAGGGTGTGGAGAAAAGGAAACTCTCTTACACTGTTGGTGGGAATGTAAATTGGTGTAGCTACTATGGAAAACAGTATGGGGCTCCTTAAAAAACTAAGAATAGTGTTACCATATGGTCCAGCAATCCCATTCCTGGGCACATATCTGGAGGAAGCTCTAATTCGAAAAGATACATGCACCTCAATGTTCATAGCAGCACTATTTACAATAGCCAAGACACAGAAGCAACCTAAATGTTCATCGACAGATGAATGGATAAAGAAGATGTGGTATATATATACAATGGAAAATTACTCAGCTATAAACAAGAATGAAATATTGCCATTTGCAACAACACGGATGGACCTAGAGAGAGATTATGATATTAAGTGAAGTGAGTCAGAGAAAGGCAAATATCTTATGATATCAGTTATATGTGGAATCTAAAAAAATGATAAAAATGAACTTATTTACAAAACAGAAGTAGACTCAGAGACATAGAAAACAAACTTATGGTTATGAGAGTGGATAGCAGGGGAGTGGGGAGATAAATTAGGAGTTTGGGATTAACATATACATACTACTTATGTATAAAATAAACAAGGACCTACTGTATAGCGTAGGGAACTATATTCTATGTCTTGTAATAACCTATAATGGAAAAGAATCTGAAAAAGAATATATATACATGTACATACTTATACATATATATATAACAATCACTTCGCTGTATACCTGAAGCTAACACAACGTTGTAAATTAACTATACCTCAATAAAAATAAAATGGTTTTTTAAAAACTATTCCTATTTAAAAGTAAAATTGTTTGTGGAAAAAAAGTCATATTTTTTTCTCTCATCTGCATCAACAATATTTTCTTCTAGTAAATTCTGTCTTTATGCAGTGACAGCTTCAGCCTAACTGCTCTCACCAAAACCTGCAATAGTTCTTCTAGCAAAATCAATGTTAGGCCCAAATTTGATCTTTCTGAGGTGGTTATTTTTGTTCCATATCTAGGACATGGATGCTAACTATATCCCTTTTGTAAATCAGTTATTTTAGAAATTGTGCTCCTACTCACAATAGGTTCTGGGTGAGAAAAGTGTACAGTGTAAATTCATCAACACTGCTAAAAAAATAAAACACATTCAGTTTTAGTAGCCAATTGACAATGTTAGCTAACAATATGTAGAGCCCGAATTTTAATTAACACAATTATTTTTAATATGTCAAAGGGCTATTGCAAGGTCCAACATTCCAATAGGGGTATACTGGAATATACCCCTGTGAATAGGGGTAGAATACATGCATTCTGATACATACTTGCGGAGTTCTCTTTGTTCTTCCCATTGTTTCTGTTTCATTAGCTTCTTCATTTGCCGTTTAGATATTGGTTCAAACCCTTCACCTAATCCTGGTTTCTGATTCTCCTCTTGGTCTTCATTTAAGTCTTGCTTTCTTTCAACATTAGAAGTCTCACTAAATGCTGGCAATATTTCAGATGACATTATTTGATGCCTCTGAAAAATTGAAAAGCAACTTTGAAATGAACAGATGACTTACAAACACAAAAAAAGTAAGAAAAAAAACTGAAGGATGTGATTAAAATTAAACCATATTAGTAATGAATAAAAATGCAAATTTGGGCAATTAATCATCATTTACTGGCAAAGATCATTTGATGAAATGGGATATTTTCATACAGTACTGGTGGCCATGGCACAATTTTTCCAGAAAATTACTCAGACCTATAATGTTTGAAGAGCTTTAAAATGGTGGTGATACTCTTTCACATAGTCATTTATTTCCTTAGAATAAATTCCTATAAATTAATTAGAAATACACACAAAATTAATGCAAAAGGATATATGTACTGTTGTTATTTTTAACAATAAAAAATTAGAAACTACTTGAATGTCAGCAAATGGGGACTAAAAATAAATTAAAGCTCATCGATAACACTGGCTTGGAATACTAAGCAGCCAAGAAAAATCATGTTTCCCAAAATTATTTAATGATAAAGGGAAATGGCTATGTTAAATAAGAAAATCAAAGCAAAAAACAATACACAATGTCCAATTTTGTTTTAAAAAATACATACACGTTTTAATTCTGACCCACCCGTGGCTTTCTGCATTTTTAAAATTTTATATAATGAAAATATAGTTTTATAAAAAATATCTACTATTTTTTAAAAGAGATGGAAGACACCTTTTTGTACTTGTCTTTAATGCTGTCCATACAAGAAAAATATTACTTTCACTATCTGGGCGTACCCTCAACAATTGGGTTTTGACAACAGACATGCTATATATTTCTATCTTTTGGCCAGTGCAGAGAACAACTTTGGTTGCCCCCACCCCAATATATTTCATTGTAAATATGTAATTGTCAATTTTCCACTTAAGTCACAGCTGAAAAACAAAATATGTAAGTTGACTCTGTAATCAGCTGTGGAATACTTAGGGCCAATTCAAACATCTTTATTTGGATTTAAACACCCACATCTTCATATCCATTGCCTAAAACTGAACATGCTTTCAGATTACAGAAAGGGCTAGAAATATGAGATATCTTTTCTCTTTAATTGATTCTTTTTTTTTTTTTGCGCTATGCGGGCCTCTCACTGCTGTGGCCTCTCCCGTTGCGGAGCACAGGCTCCGGACGCGCAGGCTCAGCAGCCATGGGTCACGGGCCAGTCACTCCGCGGCATGTGGGATCTTCCCGGACCGGGGCACGAACCCGCGTCCCCTGCATCGGCAGGCGGACTCTCAACCACTGCACCACCAGGGAAGCCCCTCTTTAATTGATTCTTAACATCAAAGCTTAAGAATGTATGTTATTTATCCATACCAAAGACTAAGCATGAAGCTTGCAAATGTTCTATTGGCCTTATAGAAAAATACATGATTCTTCCCTCTTACAGAGATTAACAAGTCTGTGCAGAGAAGCTAACATCTAAAAGAAAAAAGAACAATCCCCACAATTCAGATAATGGAAGGAAAAAACCTTTGCAGAACATAATTTGAGCAGTAGTTTTATTATATGGTTCTTGCTTTCTTTAAAAGTGCAATGATATAACAGGACATATGGGGATAACCAAAGCAAACTTAGAAAGTTTACTGAATTTTGATTGAAAGACAAGAAATTTTAAGATGCGTGCTTTAGGGGCTGGAGCAAAAGCCCTGGCATTTTACTAGGTCACAAAATTACTAAGAGGGGAAAAAAATCATTTAGTAATACAAGTAAGAATTCACAAGTTTTCCTCATGCCACCAACCAAACAATTCTCCTTAGGGAGAACATCTCCTAGAAATGACAACTCAACTTTGACTCTACACTGGAAACTCCATTGGGTAAGGGATAAGTCTGATCTTGCCCAACATTATATCGCCAATACTAATACAGTGCTTGGCACTTCGTAGATGCTTATTATACATTGGTAGAATAAACAAATGAGTGAATATGATATTACAAAGGACTTTTTAAAGTAATGAAAATAGAGCAAACATTAATTCTTATTATGCTTAATAAAAAATGTATTATCTAATTTACTCTTTATAAAAACCCTATGAAGTAGATAGTATATACCTACTTTGCAAAGGAAGAGGTACAAAGGTTAAATAACTTGCCCAAAGTTAGAAAGCTATTAAATAATTCCTAAGAAACAAGGCACCTAGAGCAAATGTCACACAAAGTAGGTCCTCAAAATACTTGAATGAATAGACAAATGAAGTGATGGAGCTAAGATTCCAACCCACATCAAACTCTACCATCTCCCAGAAATCCAGTCTTATTTTAAAAATGAGGGTTTCCAAAGAATGTTAAAGAGTTGTGTTGCTTTAACCCTGCTGTTGGAGGGCTCTGAAAAGACCTGTGTCACTGAAACATAAGGAGAAAAAAATAGCTCCAGTTCTATTCTTATGCCTCTGCACCAAAAAAATTGGGACAGACTTCCTAGAGATCATTGCCAAAAGTTCATGTTTTGATGCACTCTGCCTCCCAATCTTGAAATATATGACAACAGTAGACAAAATATAAAAAGGGGAAACAAAAAAGGTACAGCCTTTCTCAAAATCCAGGTTAAGAACTGGGTCTTCTGTGTAAAGGCAGCTAGAAGTTTTCCTAGCTTTAAAGTAAAGAGAAGAAGAATACAAGACAGAGGATGGGAGAAAGATGGGAGACAGTTTAAGACGAACCCTTAAACTAGTGTTAGGGGTGGGGCTCCTCTTTCCATGAAAAAAGCCTGAAAACAGGTAAAATTATAGACTATAGCTTATACAAAACTGACTACTTGGGGGAAACCTGAAGGAAACAGACACAGCCTCTTGGCTACAACCTGGGTCCAGCATGAGGTGACATATGAACTTATATTATTACATGATTAGAATTCTGAACCACATATATAAGCTCTGCTGTGGGCTGAAGCACTGAAAAGGGTCATGGGTGGGAGAAACCACAAAATCAGTAGTTTGGAGAGGAAAGTTATAATTCCATTCAAGATGAGTCTGCAAAGCAAAATTACAAAAAGACAGAAATGATGAAAAAAAACTCCAGCTAAATCAACAAGCAGGAGATAAATTCACTCTATAAAAATTGAATAGAGCAATGTGAAAATGACTTTAAAATAAGTTTGGTTGAAATCTTTCAGAGCTCATGAAGAGCAATAACCATAAAAACAAAACAGGAAATTGGGACACAAAAGCAGGCATAAAAATAGGAAAATAAGAATGTGTAAAAAAGAACCAATTTGGAAACTAGGAAATGAAGATATAAAAATTTCAACGTATGAGACAAACTCCAGATTACCTGGAGTCCAAGAGGTAATTGATGAATTAGAAGACATCCTCAGAATCTAACTCAGAATTCAGACAGAAAAATAGAACAAAAAAATAGTATGTCCGAGCATTTAGATACAAATAACAGGATGAGAGAACTACAGGCCAAAAAGGTAAATGTATAACCTTGAGTGCATTCACTAATTTTTTTTTTTTAATCTGGAAAATAAGGTTAGCATTCAATTTAAGGAACAGGAGACAGGAGAAACACAGTAAGCCTGAAAAGATCAGAAGAAAAAATTTAACTATATATTGTGACCCCTAGAATCAATTTTATTTCCTTTCCAAAGATAGTACGTTAATAAAAATGGGAAATAAATGTATTCAAAACAATATAGGGTGGAGAAAACATAAGCTAAACCTGCCCATTAAGCTAAATGTGCAAACTTAAAGGCACAATTAAAATGCAGAGGAAACAAATTGCTTTCTTCATGAAACAGTGATTAATATTCTAAGAGAGAATATTTCTATTATCAGTGGCATTTTTTGCTAGTTCTCTACTCTGTTCCAAACTGCAAGTGTTGATTTGCTTTATCATGTGAAAATTTTAGAAAAGTATAGCAATGTTTTACAGCTTATGCACACCAGGGGGAGCTTTCGCCTTTCCTATCTAAGAAGTCTAAGTTAAATCTAATTTGCTTATCATTGCATACTAATGTTTTTAAACAGCCTATCAAATACAAAAGGTCATGAGCTAGTCAACATCATTATCACTACTATTTTTAAAGATATTCCCAATTAAGAAAATGCACTGTAGTGAGAGAATTTTTTTAAGCTTTGAATAAGCTAGATACATTGCACATTGCACAACAAAAATGATGCTAGCTTGAGATCCTATAAATTATTGCTTGCAGCATACTTTACATACAAAGATACGTACCAACTCCTACTGCCTACAACATACAATAAGCATTTCACTATGTACTCGCTTGTTTGGATTAACCTGTTAAGCAAAGTATAAACTCCATGGAGTTTTGCATTCCTCCCTCACATGCAGTGATACTCACAGCTCATTTTCATTCATTCACCACGTTCAACAAATTTTGTAGCAATTATAGAAATAATTGCGTGAAATTTAGTTTACCGGGGCATTGAATTTTTTAAAAATGTTTCATTTAGGTGCAGATCCAGGTTATCTGATGGTCTTATAAAATTAACAACTGGATAAGGATGACTAAGGCAATTTGGTACGGGATAAATACATTAAAAAATAGTATCTCAATCGTCCTTGTATTCCCACTTCTTAGCACATCTGCCGGCAAGGAGGACATACATCATAATGAGTGACCGGCCAAAAGTTAAAAAAAAAAATTTCATGGTTTTATTGATTGGGCTAAAGTCTTCATAATTTATGACACAGCCTCCCTTACAGAAAGATCCAAATGAATGTCGGAATAACTGCAAAATGTAATTAAATGACCTGACGGTGATAAAGAATACCCTTTTTAAAACGCGCGGGCCAAATGTGCATAGCTCGGTTCAGCTATGAGGCCCTTAGGCAGAGAGGGCTGGGCTGGGCCGGGCTGGGGAGACGGGGCAAGATTTAAAACAAAGAAAAATAAAGTGAGAAAGTCTTCTGTCGCTATCCTCTTTATATCTCTAGAAAAAGTCCCGAATTTTAACACAAAATATTTCAGTGAAATCCAGTAACACCACGGACTTCTTAAAATCGTCCTCAGCTCACCACCGTGGGGCTGACAGCACCTGCAGCAACCTCGCCCTGGCCTCTCCCCACATTTCAGAGCGCTCAGCGACGTCTTTGGAAAACTGAGGTAAGGCAGGTTTAAAGAGGTGAAGCGACATGCTCACGCTCTCTAGCCACCAAGTGGCAGAACCACAACTCGTTTTCCGGCCCTTCAAAGTCCAGATTTCCCTCTCCCTTCATTCTTTGGAAGCGCACACCCTTCACATGCTAGGCACCGTATCGCTACCCGCAAGCAAACATCGACAGCGACAGCCCCGACGCTTGTGGACAGAGCCGCGCCCCACTCTTCCCTACAGGTCGCCCGAGGGCGGACGCATTCCGGAGGCGGGATTAAACTGTAGCCGACGAATCAAAAATCTGTTTGGCAAGGCGAGGGGGCGCGCTCTCTGACGCCACTTCCTTCGGAAGCTGGGTCTCGGTTGCTGCTTCCAGTGTCCCACTCCCCTCACCCTCGGAAGCCCTACTGCTAGCGGAAGGCAGCAGTGGCGCGCGCTCCTTTTGCGCTCGGATTATATCAAAGGGTAGGCGAGCGATAGCCTCCATGCCAAGAGACTTACCGAACGGAGGAGTTGTCGGGGAACCTGAGAGCCCGCACAGAAAGCTTTTTGTAGTGGTCTTTACCACTCCAGAAGGTCCTCTTTCGGAAACTTCAACTCCCAGAGGCAGACACGGTAGCTACGCGTAGGAGGCTACGGAGGTTACGTCTTACGTCAGCTAACTGCGCCAACTCCGTACCCGCAGTCGGAGAAAGGGGCGGGAGTTTATGTGGGGCGGGGTCTGGAGTTAGGGTTTCTGGAGTGGGAGGTAGTTGCGTGATGTCTGTTTTCCACTTCAAGGCAAGGTTATGCCTGCGGCATATATTCACTCATATTTCTGTGGGGATGGCGGGGGATGTTAAGACATTCCTGCTCTTAAAAATTACAAGTGCGAAATACTGTTGAAGGGCTCTTAATTCTTCCGTGTTGGAGATGAAAGCATCTCTTGCCTAAACTATTTGTAACTAATACAGAAGAAGGTTGTTAGTATCACATGATTTTACACAACTCAAATGGAAAATCAAATTTTAAAAGTGAGTCAAACTCCCAATAAGATGCGTGTAAACCTGGAATGGTTAAGCTTTTTCTTGCTTACAACCGCAAGTCTCACTCTCCATTTCTTGAGCGGTTTTACATATGCTATTTTGCAAAACGTCAGGTGACATTTCATTGTTTATAATACCTGACCTTATGTAATCTTTTTGCTATATATAGATCAAGTCAACTGAGGGAGGGCTGAAACATAATCCGGTAGATTGTCATTTTCTATTTAGTTTTTAATTTGGTCCTCCTTTGTTTTGTTTTGTTTTGTTTATTTATTTTTTTGGCTGTGCCTTGCTGCATGTGGGAGCCTAGTTCCTCAACTAGGGATCGAACCCTCGGACCCTGCAGTGGAAGGGCAGAGTCTTAGCCAGTGGACCACTGGGGAAGTCCCTGGTCCTACTTCTAAAAGGTGATTATTGCAGAATTTGAATAGAAGAATGTTGTTTGACTCAATGAATAGAAGACTGCCATCTCAGTATGGAAAGAACTCTGAAGTAAATTATTCTTGATATTTGAAAACATTTTAACATGTTTAAAGGTTTCAGTGAATAGAAAATTAAATTCTGAATTTGAGTTTTCTTAAAGAATTGAAATTTCTCTAAATTTAGTTACAAAACGGAAGTCACTCTTGCTTTAAACCATCAAATTTTACTTGAAAAACTGTGTCAGCTGTAACATGGTTGTAAGCCATGTCTGCTTCTTCATTATCTCCAGTCCAAAAGATCTTTTAACTAAGCATTGGCAGAGAAGTCTGGATCCATTTCTGATCTGTTAGTAGGGCATCTTTTTTCAGCTGCCTCCATATCAGGCCAACGAGTAGCTGAGGGAGGATTAGTAATTGGATATGTAGCCCTTCACATGTAGGTCATTAAACTCAGGCTGGCCATAGTGATGTGCCAGAACTTTCAACAGCTGTTCAGTTGCCCCTCAGGGATCTGTTTTATGAATAATTATATATTTTTTTCAGCGTTAATACCTGATATCCTTAGATATTTAAAACAAAAATGTTAAGTTACTCTAAAAACCCTCATATTTTAACAGTGGGGTCAATGTTTTCTTTTGACATAGCTATTCAACTGTATAATCATAGGGTGTGAAATTTAAAATGATTCTAGTATCAATCCAAACCAAGCACCAGCAAAAAATGGACAGTTTAACCAAAGATATAAAAGCATTCAGAAAATACAGGAAGGTAAAAATCATAATATGAAATAATCTAATTTTCATTGATTCGTAAAATTCGTGTTTAATTCTTTTTTCTTTTTTCTTTTTTTTTTTTGTGGTACACGGGCCTCTCACTGCTGTGGCCTCTCCCGTTGCGGAGCCCAGGCTTCGGATGCGCACGCTCAGCAGCCATGGCTCACGGGCCCAGCCGCTCCATGGCATGTGGGATCTTCCCGGACCGGGGCACGAACCCGTGTTCCCTGCATTGGCAGGCGGACTCTCAACCACTGCACTACCAGGGAAGCCCAGATCTCAATTTTTTTAAACAGCAGCCGGAAATCTAGATTTTTACGTGAAATCTGATTTTTAAGTGTTGGCAACTATTTTGTTTGTTTTTAAGTACTGAGCAGGCTAAACAAAACATGTCTTGGACCACATTCAGACAATTGGCAGCCAGTTTGTTAAATTGGACTGTAGATTGTAGTACAGATAAAAACAGAATTTTAGGACACAAAAATATGGTAATAAATAAAATTATGAGATCCTCTAAGATGCTTGGCCTGAAAACATAGGGCAGTCATCACAAGTTATTTTAAGCTGAGTTCTGATGTTTTATTAAGTCTGAGAGTACTCTTCAGTAGGTTGGGGAGGTCTGGGAATAGAGTTACACTTGTGGGTAATTAATCTGAGGCTAAGAAAGCCAAAAAGAACCTAATTTCTTTTAAATGATGTGAAAGGTATCTAAAATCAACCTATCATCTATAATCATTTCAACTTGCATTTGGATTGCCTTCAAAAATATAGAAAAAGTTTAAATGTTTTTAAAAATACCTTATTCCCCCCTCTTAAATTATTGAAGACTCTAGGAAGATGACTATGGAGATTGTAGTCTGAATCTCTTCATAAAACAGGTAGAACATCTAGGATAGCAAAACGACGCTAATTACAAGAACAAATCATGGCTACAACAAGAAAGAATCCTTATAAAGCTCAAACTATGAACAGGTGGGAGCAAACCACCAACTTAGTATCAGCATCTGTGTAAGAGGAAATAGTGGGAAGACAACAGAGCAGCTGAAGGCCATGAGAATGGGAGGACATCAAACTGCCAACAGGTATTCACTGAAAAGCAAGGGAGATCAATGTGAGATTAGCAGTAAAACTGACAGACTCTAATTTCAGAGTGAATACAAAAGTATGAACAGGAAGGTCTGGAAGTGCTCATGGGGTGTGAGGGTCCAAGAACTCTCAAAACTTAATGAACCTGAAAAAAAACCCAACACTAAGAAGAAACTTTGGGGAGTAGAATCCAAATTGAACAGGACAGGGACAACAGAGGCAAAGAAAAAAGGTCCAGATAAAAGTGGGAGAAAAGAGGAGACTGAGCTAAGAAATGACCAGGATTTTATGATAACATCAGAAAAGGAAGCTCTAGAAGCTAGAAAAGCTATTCTACCCACTGCTGTCTACACATATAGAATAACTTATTTAGCCTAAAAATACGCCATGAAAAGAATAGTAATTGAATCCTATTTAAAGCTGTTATAATAAAAAAGAGAATATGAAGCAGAAAAATAGATGAAAACTATAACCCATTATTTCAAAACGAGAAATTTTTTAAATGCTAGGAGATAGAACAACATAAAACAAAAACTCAGAAATAAAGTGATTGGAAAAAAGATTTGAAGAGCAGTAACAACTCAGAAAAGAATATGAAATATAAAAAGTACACATATATATTTAACATCATATTGGAAGTGTGAGCTAGTGCAGTAAGAAGAAAAGGAAATAAAAGGAAGAAGTAAAACTGTTCTCAGGTGACATGATTGTCTATGAAAAGCATCCCCCCAAAATCAACCAAAAAACCCCTCATGGAATTAATAAGTGATTATAGCAAGGTCACAGGTGACAAGGTTAACATACAAAAGTCAATTGATTTCCTATCTACTAGCAACGAACAATTGGAACTTAAAATTCAAGAAAACATTAGCACCAAAAAGAAAGGTGTAAGTCTAACAAAATATGTACAGTACCTATATGAGTGAAACTACAAAACTCTGATGAAGGAAATAAAGATCTAAATAAATATAAGATACTCTGTGTTCATGGATTAAAAGACTCAGTATTGTAGGGACGAGCACACTTTGTGCTCAGATCTTGGTTTCTAATACCATTCTTCAGTAAAAGGAACCACTTGGAGAAAGGGCTGATTCTAGGATTGGGGTGAAAACATACAAGATGAGCCTGGAGCATCTTGTAGTGCCAGAAATGAAGGAAATGCTTAAACAGACACACACACAGGGATGGGGTATGTCAAAGGAAAACAGGAGCCAACTGAAAGAGCTCCCGATGGCTGAAGCTGGAACAATTGTAGATGTAAATTTAAAAGTAGTATTAGATTATAACCCCAAATATAAAATAAATAGTCATGTGCTTATACGGCTATAAATGATAAATAAATGGGGGAGAAGTGACAAATCTGTCATGCAGAGAAATTCCAAATAATTTATATAGATGCTCCACCTTCAATGAGGAGCAACATAATTCCCTACTCCGTAAGTACGGGCTGCCCCTAGTACTTTCTTCCAAAGAGTACAGTATGGAAAAGAAGGTAAAAAAAAGAGTAAGTTTACAGTGGAGAAACCTGACGACACTTGTCAGCCAGGTGATCAAGGTCAACATCAACAATGATAAATCACATTGGTAGTATGTACTTTTGATACAGTGTGATGAAAATGGGGTCTTCCTCCAAACCTACAAGCCCACTCAAATCATGAGAAAAGCATTCCACGAACTCCAATAAAGGAGCATTCTGCAAAACACCTGACCGGATCCTGCAGAACACTTCAGCGCTGTCAATGTCATCAAAAATGAGGAAAATCATTATATGTGGAATCTTAAAAAAAAAAAAAGGAGTACAAATGAACTTATCTACAAAACAGAAGTAGAGTTGCAGATATGGAAAACAAACCTATGGTTATCAGGGGGTAAGAGGTGGGGAGGGACAAGCTGGAAGATTGGGATTGACATATACACATGACTATATATAAAATAGATAACTAATAAGGGCCTACTGTATAGCACAGGGAACTCTACTCAGTACTCTGTAATGGCCTATATGGGAAGAGAATCTAAAAAAGAGTGGATATATGTATGTGTATAACAGATTCACTTTGCTGTACACCTGAAATTAAGACAACATTGTAAATCAACTATACTCCAATAAAATTTTTTTTTAATGAGGAATATCAGAGAAACTGTCATGACAACTAATTTTAATGTAACCTGGGTGGGATCTTGGAACAGAAAAAAAAAAAGCATTAGATTAAAACTAAGGAAATCTAAATAAAGTAAGGATTTTAGTTAATATGTGAATTATTAGTATACCACACTAATGTAAGATATTAATAATGAGGACAACTGGGTGTAGTCTATATGGGAAATCTCTGGAATGTCTTAGTAAATAAAATGATTCTGATCAAAATTTAAGTTTGTTTTCTTTACAATAGTTCATTGAAAGAAAGCCATCAATTTTCTCCTTTAAATGCTAGAAATTTGGTTTTATGCTGCCAAAATTAGTGTAAAGTTAGACTCCTCTTAGGGTGACTATTATTGACCCATAAGGATTTTTTTGGTTGTTGTCAAATACATGTGTGTGGAGGGGTGGGAGGTGGAGGTAAAGTTTGGTTAATAACTCTATTATGGAAAATGACTACCCTTTCTGGAGAGTCTTAGATTCCAAACTTTTCAAACCTAAGTCTTGTTTACTCTTTCTAAGGAAAGGCATTTAGTGCATTTGTATTTTCTCAAAGTGAATTCTTAAAGAATACCTTAAAAAATAGTATATGTATTCTATAATTTTTGCCTTGGCATGAAAGACAGCATCACATCATAAGAATACAGTCCCATAAATTGGGAGATTGGGATTGACATATACACATTATTACATATAAAATAGATAACTAATAAGGACCTACTGCATAGCACAGGGAGCTCTACGCAATATTCTGTAATGACCTATATGGGAAAAGGATCTAAAAAAGAGTGGATATATGTGTATGTGTAACTGATTCACTTTGCTGTACACCTGAAACTAACACAACATTGTAAATCAACTATACTCCAGTGAAAAATTTTAAAAACCAAACAAACAAATAAATTGAGAAAATGTTAACTGACAAAAGGCAAAAAAAATAATAATAATACAGTCCTCTCTCAGTATCCATGTGGGACTGGTTCCAGGACCCCCACTGTTACCAAACTGCAGATGCTCAAGTCCCTTACAGTTGCCCCTCCTGGGTATCCCCTGGTTCCACATCTGCTGATACAGAAGGCTGACTGTATTCTTAACCTACCAAAAATATTTTTTCAGGATTCCTTGAAAATGCTAATTGAATTGAAAATACTATTAGACTTTATTATGACCGCTTAGGGATAACTTGAAGAGTCCCTCTAAGAATTTGTTTTTCATTAATGTCGTGGTTCTTTCTGGAACAGAGTAAAGTGTTCTGATGTTATAAAGACTTTTTTTTTTGTCTCTAGCTATCATACATTCTGACTTACTATATATAGTAGGTTAATACCTTTCCTTCCAACCTTTAGTGGGGTGAAGTTCATTTATCTTCTAATCTAGGAAATGAGTTAACTCCTAACAACCTCTGATACTCGACAGAAACACTATTGTACTTTGGAATCAGTCAGCTGTCTTTATTTCATAGTCTCTTATTATCACTGCAAAATAGTAGTATAGCAAATATTCCACAGTGTCTTGTACTTACCAACAGAATTTCATTGCAATAGCATTGTTTTAAAATCTATTATTTGATTTTGACCTGGCTAGCACAGATCAATTTTTTCCCCTGGAACAATTTGTTCAGCCTGGAACATCTAACAACAGCAATCAGGTGCTCTTTTAGCCTCCATACAAAAGTGTGATGAACTTACTAAAAGAGAGCCCCAATTAATAATTCTATGTCATCCATAAGAAATCAATTCTTTCTACCTCCTATCTCTAATGTTTTTTAAGGAGAGTATTGGATGTAGATCTCAAGGCTTGTTTTTCTATGGTCCCTAAATCATTTTACTAAATAAATCTGAATATCATTTTGCTAACGCATAGCGTATTGTACATAGTAATTGTTCCAAAGATGGCAGCTCTTATTTTTGTATCGTGCTGTGCTTCTGTCCTGCTTCACATACCATGTAAATAGCTGATTTACTTGTGATGAGATCTGGAGGTATCTCCCACATATATTGTACAATGTTTGCTCTGCTTGATCAACAGCGCAACAGAGGAGAATGCCTCTCCTTTGGTACCCAGAATTCACTGAATGTGAAGACTTTGGCATTCTTATTTCATCTCTGTGAAACAATCTTAAGAAGTCTTTCAAATGTCTTTGTAAAAAGTTACAAGCAAAATATAAAAGGATGATGGTTTTTATTACCAAGAGAAGCAGCCTTATTTGAACACCCTATGTTGAAATGACTACTTAATACAGTGACTCATAGGAGCTTTCTAGTGAAAAGCAAATGCTCAATGAAACAGATTTTTTAGGCAATAGTGATATGCCTTTTATTGGTTGGATGCTGGTAAACACCTGACAATGAACGGTCCTTTACCCGAATAGACATGTATCATGCACCACATAGTCTAACCACAAACATGTAGCTGTGAGCCTCAAATGGAAATACAAAGTTCTCATAAGATTCAAACTAGTCCTTAATTTAAATAAATAAGTATGTAAAGTTTAAGTGACTATAGTGGCTTCATGTCACTATGTATATAATGCAGAAATTGTGGGAATACATAGAAATCTATTCAAATGTAAAGCAATAAAGCACTTTCACATTATCTTGTATTTATAATACCTACTATTCATAAAAACTTATATTCCGTCAACAGTTATTTTTCTAAGAATGGCCTTTTCTATTTACCCCAGGATAATATGTAAAGTGATTGTCATAACCAAATATTTTCTTTTTATATAGGTATTTTAGTCATGATTTATATATAAAACATGATAGGAAATGAAGTTCTAATCTCAATAGATGATAATGACAAATAACTTTTACATTTCAGTTCTTTATACAAAAATATATTTCGAGAGGAAATATGCTTAACTGTGAGATTTTAAAATTTTAGATTTCATTTTGTGGCCCTGTCTATAAAGTTGACTGTCTTTTACCTGAGTTGTCTAGAAGATTTAAGCTTAAGGTTAGGATTCTAGAAAAGGGTTTAGAGAGAGATGAGGGTAGATTTAGGAACCCATTTTATGCTTAAACACGGCCATAAGTATTTTCAAGTTCATTCCAAAAAGCCCTTCACCAGCACTTTATTCCTTCCTTTGCCAAAACATCCCCACGTGCCCCCCCAAACCACCTCATTTTAGGAGGTTTTATTCATATCAGGTTTCTCTTGCAGAAGTTTACAAGGACAGAGTTAGTTTAGTTAATGTGGCCTTAGCCATACTAGAGTATTCACTTTAGAGAAGTGTCGTAATTAATTTTCTGTAGTAAAAGTGTTAAGGGCTGGAATCCCCCCTCTGAGTTTCTTCCTAGAAATGGGATTCAGAAAGCACAGGGGACTCCATCCAGCCAGTCTGGGGACTCAGACAAATGTTTCCTGTCATAGATATAGCTAGAGGTCTACTATGATAAACTCAATTGCCTGCTAGTATGTTAATGGTAGACAATGCTGATTCACACATAAGGAGAACCATCTAGGTTTCAGAACTGAATGTTTTATCTAACATTATTTTGAAGTGATTGGTGGTGGTACAAGTTAAAATTTTTAAATTTAAATTCTAAAATTCAGAGTGATTTTTTAAATAATAGCATACACATGGTATAAAAAAATTCAGATGACCATACAAGACAATAAAATCCAAATTTATCTGAGTTTGCAAATCCTCAGCACCCTCCCACATAAAGTGGTAAATGTGAAGACAGGCATTTAATGTTATAGGCATGATGATAATTAGGTACTGAGCAGAAAAGTATCACCACCAGTTTTCCTTGAATGCCCCTCAGTACTTTTAAATTTATAGGATGGTAGACTGGTTTAGTTTAGTTCTCAAAAGTGAAATTTTCTTGATTTTTCTTATTGAGTAAAAAATAAAAAGAGTGAGAGACTGAAAACTACAGCCCACCTAAGTTTAATCATTAATAGTGAGCCCTTCTGTGAACTTAGGTCCTGATTTTGGAGTTTGGAATCTGACCTTTCCCCCAAAGATAACCATTATTGTTGCAGGTTCTGAGGAGGGTCACTCCCTCGCTGCCATTGGAAGAGTCCACTTCTCAGTGACTCCTAGCTGGGAACTGGATGCATTAGAGGGTAGCTAGTCAATATGATTCTTCTTGCTGTGCTTTTCCTCTGCTTCATTTCCTCATATTCAGCTTCTGTTAAAGGTAAGTTTGTGTTGCTTTCTGCTAAACTTTAATTTTAATCGTTGAGGGAGAAAAGTGTGTGTGTGTGCGTGTGTGTGTAGTGAAAGAATTCCAAACTAAGCGATCTTCAAAACCATGTAACTTTGGAATGTTGGTGAAGGCATGACTGGGTTGGAATGAAAAGCAAATTCAAATTCCTACATAAAGAAAACAGAGGTTCCTTTTAGTTTCAGTCCCTCAGACTAGCATGCTTCTTGCTTCATTCTCTCATTCATGGTTTATTTTTAAAAGGGAGAAAAAAAGACACCAACTATTGTTACCTGCTGCTGTTGGTCACTCAATGAATGCAGCTCCTTCATTTGAATTGTAAAAGTAGATTTAAAAAAAACAGTTCTTAAATTTCCTTCTAGTTGCCTAGCAATGTGATATCAAGAAGGATTAGACCCAATGAAAAAGGCATTTGACTTGCCAAAGGATTATGAATGAAATGGTAAAGGCTGTATTTAATTCCATTACCATTCAGAAGTGATAGGACTATCAGAGTTGGTGAATTACAGAAAATAAAACTACATGACGTAGATTTAAAAAGTAACACTTATCTTTGGAAAAATAGTGTTGCTCATTATCGTTTCTATTTTAAGATAAAATTGATTAAAAAACACATGAATTGATAACTTTCAGAGCAAACATTTTGAGTAATGACTTTAAAAAGCTGTATGAAATGTATTAATATGGAATCTTGTTTTAAATCAGCTAGTTTATGCGCGCCTTGAATTTCTCAATGTTGCACCTGTAGAATCATCACTTTTTAGAATCTTTTAAGAGGACTCACTGTCAAAGCCAGTTGACCTAAGAAAAGACT
Source organism: Neophocaena asiaeorientalis asiaeorientalis (assembly GCF_003031525.2). Lineage (NCBI taxonomy): Eukaryota > Metazoa > Chordata > Mammalia > Artiodactyla > Phocoenidae > Neophocaena > Neophocaena asiaeorientalis. The sequence goes on along the minus strand of NW_020185337.1, from coordinate 10,563,507 downwards.
TAGCATGATAGGGTCCAATTTTAATAACTGTGTACTCGTAGTAAGTGATAAAAAGTAATTCACCTGTAAACTTTTAAAAGCCTTTTGGGATAACTATGGCTTTTTTTCATAAGGTAAAGTTTGTCTCAAGATTTTTTTGCACAGAAAATTTCCACATGAGGAAAAGAGACAATCTTTGCTATTGGAGCAATAAAAGGGTGGCGGGGGGGTTAAATTATTTCACCTAAGCAAATCACACTTTAGGTTCTTGAACTAAAGATAATATATATATTTTTACCAGATTCTAAAATGTTCAGTATTTAAAGATATAGTCCTTACTTGGATGAAAAGAAATTTTAATGAGAAAAAAGTAAAGGTTTGTAAATTATATCTGACAGAGAATTGCTATATAGAGAGCTTACATTTTATTATCTGTCAAATAAACTGTTGAATATTGGAAATATGAATGATTCATACACCATGAGATCAAACCAATACCATGATTATTTTGAGAAAAATAATTGAGATATAGTAGTTATTGTGGGCTTCTCTTTTTTCCCCCTGTCCTACAAATGAGAACATTGGATAACTTCATGTTTTCAAATACATGCATTTTTAAAGATTTAAACACACACACACAGAGCAATGACATACAGAGAAATATGACTTAGAACATTAACAGATAGCTACAGTTTTTTGTGTGTAAGTTCAGTGGCAAATCCAGAATTTTAGAACCTGAAGCTTATGAAATTTAGGCTCCATCTTTGAGAAAAAAATATCTACTTTTTTACAAAAATATCCTACTTTTGCAAATGTTACTGAAAAAAAGATATGGCGTGTGTACACAACGCTAGGGTCCCCTTCCAAGATCTTGGAAGAAGCCTGGGTAAGTGAGGGCTCCAATGCTTAAGCATTATTAGCATCATGATATAAGCTGCTTATGCCAAATACCATGAATAAAAAGTACAGGACTTGACAGCTCTCTCTTACCCAGATAGGGTAATTTTTTGTATTATAGTACCATGGTTTAATTATAGATTCCTTGCCCTTTGCAATGATTGCCATTTAATAAGTGAATTACATGTGAAGAGTTTACTTTAAAATCAGGCCATTATAAATTTTGGGATGTTATGCATCACTTCAAAACTCATCTCAAATTTAGTTCTCAATGCAACTATTTAGCAAATCCCCAGATCTGGGTGGATGTTGAGAGAGGTTGGACCATAAAGAGGATGGAGGAGGGGTTTAGAATTAGAATGGAAAAGGGTCTATTTAGAAGAGATATGCTGACTGAATGTTTGGAAGACTCAGGTTTTCCCTACCTTTTCTGAATCACATTTTGTAATGGTGGGTCCATTCTCAGTGCCTTCTTTGGGTTTTCTTTATAGTGCTTTTCCTTTTGATAACCTGCCCATACACTTTCTATTTAATCTTGTTACCTGAACTGTTCCTTCACTCCCAGTCTTTCTCTCAGTCCCTGGCCCTACCATGCTTTTCAGTTCATTCACAATAATCATCTTCCATATTTTCTCCCTTATCCTTCATCCTACTCGTTTACTTCCGGCCTTCTAGTCTTCTGCTGGATTCGTAAATCCCATTACCTATCTTCCTTATCACCAACGCAGGTCTCTTCCAGCCTCACCTTTATTAACTTATCTCTATTTTGTCTTTTTGCTTAAGTCAATGAACTATTATATTGATCTAAGTTTAATTAAAGAATATTTGAAGATATTTCTTAAAAAGTTCAAAATTAAGAGTTTTCTTCCTTTTACATGACTAAAAGTTTCACTTGAAGGGGCACCTTGAAGAGGTACTGACTCCTTTTGGGGCTAAAATTGATTTCTCGTTTAATCTACCATCAGTTCCAATTGCCATTCTGCATACTCTACAGAGCAACACCTTAAAACAGAAATTTAGTCACCAGTATAAATGGGACATGCCCCCACTGCCCAGTATTGCCGGATCTCTGAATAACAGAAACAGAAATATCAATAATTATCAAAGAGGAAAGGATAAGAGGGACAAAACTTCAGCACCGTCAGCACTTACTTAAACCATTGTAGGCTTTATCTCCTGTTGAAAGAGGTAGGAAAAAGTTCTAGGAGAACAAAGCCCAGTCTTTCCTGTGCTTTATCACTTCCAAATCATAGTCAGGAACTGATATATATTGTCGCTTTTCACATTCTTTTGACCAGTCAAGTAAAAGAAAAGAAAAAAAAAAAGAACAACATGATAGTTTGGAAAGCTTTGGCATTAAAGAGAGGCTACTTTACTGCAAACTTTTCATAGCTACTTTAATCAGAAGACACCTTCAGGTAGTCCACAAAACTTGAATTTTAGCATATTCCAACGTCAAATTCTGCATTATATCTGCTATGTTGGATTATATGTGGAGTCAGCTTTTTTCAGCTGCCATATACTGCTTATCTTTCAGACTTGCTGTGAGGATTAGATAAGACAACATGTATTTCCTTTTTGCCCTATGTGGAACTTGATAGGTGTCATAAAAAGAAGGCCTCTTTGACCAAAATATCTTCCTGGTCAGAAAGCCAGTGTTTGACCCTGTAGCAGTGTCCCCAGTTAAAATGCAGAAGAGGTGGAGATCAGGGAGGCTAGAGGGAGTCCCAGGCTTCACCTCCTGCAAGGTTTCTCCTGACTCTGTCTGCCTTCTGTATCTCATACCTGAGGTTCTGCCTGACTTGGTGTTTGGACACAGCCTGTTTTTGTGTACACACTTGGAGACCCTCTCCTACACTTCCTTCTACTGGCTTTTCTTGATTCCTATTAAATGCCCTATTCCCTTTCCTTGAAGGTTTGTCAGATCATGTATAACTTCACCACGCGAAACTCTCCAGTGGCTCCTCGTGTCACTCAACCAAATTCTAAATCTATGCAAATGTCCCCCCAGGTCTCCCAGCCACCCATGGGTACCTATTTGACCTCATCTCCTTCTGCTATGTCTTTCACTTAGCCAATCCCAGCCTCTTTGGCCTCCTTGCTGTTCCTCCATTACACCTGCATGAACTCTCCTCAGGGCCTTTGAACTTGTTACTCCCTCTGTGGAGGGGCGGGGGGTGGGTAGGAATGTGGGGAAGGAGGGAAGGGGGATGCTCTTTCCACAGATATCCATGTGGCTAGCCTAAAGTATCTGCCTAGAATATTACCTTCTCACAAAGCTCTTTCCCTTAACATCCCAGTTCCCTTTCCTGTTTCATTTTTCTTCATTAGCACTTCTAACATACTTTATAATTTGTTTATGTACTTGCTTTTTAAATTTTCCATCCCTTCCTCATTTAAAGGTAAACTCCACAAAGGTAGAAATTTTGTCTGCTTGTTAACTGGTATAGCCCCAGAGCCTAGAAAAGTGCCTACTACCCAGTAGGTGCTCAGTACATCCTTGTTGAATGAAAGAATGAATGAATGAATTCCTAGCTCACTCCCCAGGAATGGAAGAGTTCAACCTAAAGGTTTTATGTGTATAGTATAGGTAAGAGCATGGTCTCTAGATCCAGACAGGGTGTTAGAGGCTCCGCCACTGATTTCCTGGGTGATCTTGGGCAAATTGTATAATCTCTCTGTCCCTCGATTTCTTCATCTATAAAATCAGGCTAATAATAGTACCCACCCCATTAGGTTTTTGTGAAGATTTAATAAGTTAATGTGTATAAAACACTTAGAACAGTTTATTAGAGACAATGTATTTGACCTTTTTTTCCTCTGGGCAGTAGGCACCACAGTAGGTGATAGAGACACTAAATAGTAAAGACTTTTCAGAGGTTTTCTAATTTCTGGCTTTCCAAGTAATTTCACTTCCTTTCTCAGCTGCCTCACTTCTGTCCTAGTCATCTCAACCTCCTTTCCTGTCCCTCTCCCACGTGCATATGTCCTGAGGGAAAAAAAGGTATGGTTCCCTATATAGTTAACAAGGCAATGCTACCCTGTTAGCACTGAGGAAAAATGTATACTGAAGTCGTTTTTTTACTATCTCCTGCGAGCTATGGATAGAAAACATACAAAGACTTTGTACGATCATAAACTGCAAGTCATCTCTGGGAAAGACTTGATCCTACTCTTTTACATTTCTTTGGGTTAAGATAAACTGACTTGGAGAGTGTATGAACTCCTCCATATATCATTTTTTTTGGTCATAATACTGACTTGTATACTATTTGACATTAAATTGTCCCTGCCAGATTAAAGCCTGTGCTAGGATTTTATGTAGGAAAACATCGTTTTATTCAGGAATAGCTAATTTAAATTTACATATGTGTAGCCTTGAAATGTACATTCATACTAAAAGTTTACTAATTAAATTAATAGGATAAAGTACATTAGAGGGATATTTAAATACTCAAAATATCCAATGTAAGGGACTGCTTTCTAACTACTAAAATTACTTTGGCTTTGATCTCTTGTATTTAAATGATATGTTAATAACAAATGTTTTTTATTAAATTATAAAGCAATCTCTGGCTGCATCTCTACTTGAAATCATATTCATTATACCTCAGTAAAGCTGGGGTGGGGGGCAGGGAAGAAATCATATTCATATAATTTAAAGCAATACAATGATATTTCTTTAAAAAATATTCTATAGTTCAACCAGGGCAATATTTAGATAATCTGATTACTGATTAAGAATACAAACTAAGGTTTTCTGAAATGGAAGCTTATTTCTTTGTTGTGGTTTTTGTTGTTGTTCAAGCCAATAATTTCAGCAGATGGAGAAGTAGAACCATGTTTCACTTAGCAAAAATTTACTTCCATTAGCAAACATAAGCTCCCACTGTGTACCACTGTGCTAGATAGCACAGACCCTGGCCTGATGGGTGATTTATAACTAAGACTTGACTTGTGTCACTATCTTTATGCAGGTCACACAACTGGTCTCTCATTAAATAATGACCGACTATACAAACTCACGTACTCCACTGAAGTTTTTCTTGATCGGGGCAAAGGAAACCTCCAAGACAGCGTGGGCTACCGAATTTCATCCAATGTGGATGTTGTCTTACTGTGGAGGAGTCCTGATGGTGATGACGACCAACTGATCAAAATTATGGTGGGCATTTTCTACCAGAGAGATGCAAAGATTAGATGTCAGTAGTCTTTGAGACGTGTACCATTCAACAGCACTTGTCTGTACTCTTGGTCATATAGTCATTGAATTTTTTATCCATCACTAAAATAAGTAGAGATACAGTTTTGAAGTTTTTGCTAACCAAAAGTGATCTGATCTTTCCAAATTGTTGAAGCAGGCAAATGAAGGTGTATACGGGTGAGTAACTGAAGTATGATGTCCAGTTCTATATGTCATACTAATAGGCACATTAAACTAGAATCCATTTGAAGTGTTCTGAAACTAAGGAGTCTAGAATCCATGTTATGTGTAAAGCAATCGAGACCACTCTAACTGAAGGAGATAAATTGTGACCTTCCAATTTTTCTGAGTTCCTTGATCCAACAGGTAAAATTACTAATGAGGGAGTAAACCTATTCTGCATTCTTCTTGAGGACAGAACGAGGTGCTCCCCTGAATGGCAGTGTTTGGTCAGTTATGATGCTTTAGAGTTAAGTGTTGACAAAGAGATTCAAATTATATGGCCTCTGGGGCCTGTTCCTGTTTCAATATATGGTGAGTCCACATTTGCTTTTCAAGGACCTAAAGGCAATACTTTCTCTAGTATAGTCAGTTCTCCTTCTACAAGTCAGTGTGAAACAGGTACACAGGACCAAGATTTGCTTCATTGTCACTGATAAGTAGTTACTGATATACTTTATAATGAGGTGTTACTGCAATACATTTATCAAGTGATCTTTGCTTCTTTGGTTGTCTCTAATAGCTGTGTGTGTTTTCCAAGTTGGATCAAAATTTTATCATCCACCTCACTAAGCCATTTCTCAATAGAACAGTATTTTGCAGAAAACATTCTGTACCTCTTTGTTCAGTAATCAGACTGTTCATTTTAATTTTGTATGTACAAATAAAGTACAGTGGAGCAGGGCTCCTTTCAAACAAATGGTACAGAAAGTGAAGAGAGCAGGCAGACAGCAGCAGTTCAAAATAAATGAAGAGAGTGACAATGACATAAAAGAGCTATCTTCTAGCCACAATTATTGTAGACTTGAAGTCACAGATTTCTTTTTTTTTTTAATTTTTAAAAACTTTTATTGGAGTATAGTTGATTTACAATGTTGTATTAGTTTCAGGTGTACAGCAAAGTGAATCAGTTATACATATATCCACTCTTTAAAAAAATTTTTTTTCCCATATAGGCCATTACAGAGTATTAGGTAGAGTTGAAGTCACAGATTGTCTTGATGTCAGTATTTTTACCTAATTCAAAAATCTAATTTTTAATACCTTCTCCATTCTTTTAAAGTTGATAATTAGGTCCTATGAATCATGAATTGAGAATGACAGAAGAAATTATGGCCAACCCTGTTTATTGCTTTACCATTTTATTTTCCAGGAGACTCTGATGGAAACAGACATAGGAAGTTTTTCTAATAGGTTTCTTTCCATGATTCCAGATAAAAGATGTAAACGTCGAAAATGTGAATCAACAGAGAGGAGAGAAGAGCATTTTCAAGGGAAAAAAGCCATCCCAAATCATAAGAAAGGAAAACTTGGAAGCTCTACAAAGACCTGTGCTCCTTCATCTAGTCCATGGAAAGGTAAAAGTGATTCTTGGAGTTTCACATTGTTTTTTCCAACTTCATATTTTTCTCTCCTTCAGTAGTTATTATTTTAGGTGATCATGGTGTTGCTACTTTTATGGAAAATGGAATTTTTCAAGAACTAATAAACAGAAGTTGCAAATTAAGTGTTTCAGAAGTAAATCAAGGCATCGGATTCACTTATATTTCCTAGCCATTTATGTTCCCTATTTTTATGAAAAATCTTTATATAGGAAGTATATGTTTATTGGTAAGAGACATAATTAAAAGGTACATTCCTTATTAAATTAGGAAGAATTCAAAAGATATTGTAACACAATAGGTCATCAGAGATGATTGGATAAATTCAGGAAAGTAGACAAATTATGAGAATGAAATGATCTAACTTAGATAAGTGATATTAACTTGTCATAAGAAATCAATAAGTGGATTAAGTACAAAATTGAAGCTTTTGAAGGGGTATGGCATTTCTAAGATAGAGTTGATTCTTTAGAAAAGCATTTAGATTATTTTATAGCTACAACTGAAAAGCATTTCATATGTTAAAGTAATGAATGGACACTATAATATACATTGGAAATTTGCTCTGAAAATTCTGTAACTGCATTTCTTACGGTTTGAGTCTAGTCTATTAAAATGGTCTTACTATGTTTGGAATTGAAAAGAAATTTTGATCTGTGAATGATCAAGTATTACATATGTGGGTTTATGAAAATTATAGATGTTATACTGACATGTATAAAAACATATTAGTATAAGATGAAAGCTTACTTTTAGGAACTGAAGTAGAAAAACAGAAAGGGATCATTATAGTTAAAACTACAAATCTCTAAAATTTCTCTAGATCCAAAATTTCTAGATTCAAACTAAAAGTGAAAACAAATACTTTAAAATATAAATTTCAGACATGAAATATTTTGCTATTCATGATGCTCATTTTTAATAAAGTACTAAAAAGGGGCTCACAAGAAGGATTATTATATCATCACTCTCCTGTAACCAAACATGAATCACCATTTCAAGAATCCTTCTCTTCCTTCTTCACTTGTGAAAATACTTACCATGCTTCAGGCTTTGCTTGCAGACCCTTTCTTTTACAAAGTTCCCACCCTTCTAGCCAGCTGGAAATAACCATCCCTCTTCAGAACCCTCTTAGCACTTTATAGCTCACTCATGCCCCTCATTACTTTCCTTTTGGTCATTTGTGTTCATTGCTAGATTATGGGTCTTGGTGGAGAAAATTGCTGTTCCTCTTGATATTCCAGCCCTTCTACTCCCTTCCTCCTCAAAGCAACCCAGAACCAAGCCTTGCACTGACCAACTTGGTGTTCTGAAAGCCTTTCCCAAACCCCATACTCCCCTGAGCTTATTTCTATCCAAGCATTTATCACAGTGTATTGTAATACTCTCTTTACTTGTCTACCATCTACATTCAGAGTAAGCTTCTCCTGGGTGGCAGTTGTGTCTTTATCTTGTATATTCAGCACCATGTTCATAGTGGGAACTCAATAAATGTTCGTAAATTAAAGGAATGAACAAATAAGGTTATATGGGGCTAAAATGAGTCAGACTTTGAGGAAGTCTGTGCCTATTGTTTGCTTAATAAAAGCTAAAACAGGGACTTCCCTGGTGGCACAGTGGGTAAGAATCTGCCTGCCAATGCAGGGCATGCGGGTTTGAGCCCTGGTCCGGGAAGATCCCACATGCCACGGAGCAACTAAGCCCATGTGCCACAACTGCTGAGCCTGTGCTCTAGAGCCTGTGAGCCATAATTACTGGGCCCACGTGCCACAACTACTGAAGCCTGTGTGCCTAGAGCCCGTGCTCTGCAACAAGAGAAGCCACCACAATGAGAAGCCCACACACCACAACGAAGAGTAGCCCCCGCTCGCTGCAACTAGAGAAAGCCCGTGCGCAGCAACAAAGACCCAACGCAGCCAAAAATAAATAAATTAATTAATTTAAAAAAAAAAAAAAAAAAGCTAAAACATACTTAGTGCTTAATGCCTGCACTGACTGAAGGCATTACATGAATTCTCTCTTTTTCCTCATGACAGCCCTAGGAAGCAGGTGCTACTTTTTGGTCCTCTTGTAATAGATGAGGAAACCAAAGTTAAGAGAAGTAAAGAAACTTGCCTAAGGTCACACAACTGGCAAGTGGTGGAGCTGGGATTTAAAACAGGTTTCTGTGCTGGAAACCTCTATATTTTACTGTCTTTTCGAGCTGGAATGTACTTGGGGAAAAAAAAATGTCAGGCTGCCTTGTAGTCTTCTTTTTATTCTTCACTGTGTCTATTAACTCACTTGGTTTTCATATAGCACAACTTTATTAACAACATGAAATACTGTTATTTTCATCTCTGGCCTTCCAATGTGGCAAGATGCTTGATTTATAAACTATTAATTGCATTTATAATCTTAACGACAAGCCAATTATTTTATAGCCCCTTGGGTAGCGGTTGAGTACAAAGTCTTTTGTTACACATACAAAAGCACTCAGTGCCCTCCCTGTTCAAAGGCTGGGATGGAGCTGCCACATCATTATTTCAGTGACTCCAACATGCCATTTCTACAGGAGCTATTACTTGTGATGATTTACTGTAGCTACAGGTCAAAGTACATTGTGGTATCTTTCAATTACACAATAAAGTACTTGTTGGAAAAAACATGACCCTGGAGACTAAGAAGCCACTTGGACTTTTTTAGCCACATCACTGTCAGGAAGATCATTATTTAAACTATCACTTCATTTTACTATGAGCGAAATTATGAAAGGGAAGACTGTACTGCTGTTTTCTCAAAGAGTATTTTCTATCCCAGGCTCAATTTAAGAAATTTCTGTGATTTCAAGGATACCCATCAGCATGTATTTTTGTCCTCCCAGAGCCCCCTGTTTTAAGCTCCCACATTTACATTGTAAAAGATATCTCATGGAAATACTTACATGCATATTTATTGCACATATTTTTTTTCCATGCCTACTTATCTCCCCTACTTAAATGTTTGGGTATGACTCTAATTTTATCTACAAATCATAGATGAAGTCGGAAATATGACAGTTTTCTGGTTAAGACTGACATGCAAAAGATGCCTCAAGTTACAGTGTTGAATGCTAATCCAATTAACTAGAATATTACCAGACTTCTATTTCTGGTTTTGGCTCAGTATTGATTACATTAGTCATGTGGCTGCCGAGTCTGTCCCTTATTTTGTGTTGTTCCTAGACATTGATTTGCTCTCTGAATCTGGCAGTGTGGCTCCTGTACACACACGGAACCTCCAAAAGATACGTGGCACCTTGAAAACCTTCTAATTCTTTATATATTTCTTCACTTGTCTGTTTTCCAATGTACCATTTCTTAGCTATGCTCTGTCTTAGATACATATGAAAGAGACATAGCTTCAGCTAAGTAGACCAGATAAAATGACTAATCTCTGTTTGCTGAGATCCTTTTTGTTTATTTTTGCTCTTTGACCAGTTAATGAAAATTCGCTTTCTCTTATTCTTAACGAATGTGTAAATTAAGGGAATGTATAGGAGTAATTTTTTCCTACGGAAAAGAAATGCATAATCCCTACTGATTCCAAGGGGAGATCGGCCCTCAAAATTATCCCAGAAGAGGCACTGAGTCTCCTTTCCCACAACCCACCCTTCTCCCTCTATGTTTAGTTTCCTTGGGTTCAGCTCTTAGTTTGTGACTAGTCTACGATGCTGCCGGTCTCTGGCAGTTTGGGAGACTGTGAATTTAGATAAGAGTCCTGTGCTCTTGGATGTTCAGAGCTCATTTCAGAACTGAATGAAGTAATCAGCTTTATGGCCTGAATATAATAAAACTTACTTAGTTCCTGTTGTGAAATAATGAATTTAAGATTATTGTTGTGTCAGCCGTGTGGATTAAACTTCCAAGTTCTGATATTTTATTATTATTTTCTGAATTATCAAAACCCTACTCGATTCTAACAGTTTTGACATTTAGCTAATATGGATACCAGTGCTGTCTTCACTTTGGATCTCATTGCTCTGCACTAAAGGAAGAGAATGTAGGCCCCAAATGTAGCAGGCAGACAAAGGAAAAAGAGACTTGTCCACTTTTCTAGTTCTAGGGAAACAATAAAAGCTAATAGAAGGAATGAAAAAAAATTTTTCTGTCTCACAGTTTATGTTGCTCAGCCTTCCAGGAAAAAATTCAGCATACCATTTTCTTAGGTATCTAGCAGTCAAGATCAAAAGAAGTAGGAGTAACAGGAGAGCATTTAACCTTATGCATAGTCTAAAGATTAAATTTGAGACCTGGGTTTCCTGAAATTTTAGGTGAAACTTTGTAACTAGTTCAGGCATATTTTGTAGCTTGGAAGCAAAGTGAGGATACTGATGATAGTACAAGCATTTTTCCCACTTAATGGCTCCTCTCACTTTCTGAAGTATTTAAGGCTCAGACCAAAAAAGTCACAGGCCTTAGGCATGTGTGTATTGCTACCAGTAAGCCCTTCTGACTGTGTATGGGCTCAAGCGATCCAGTTGTAAAGCTCTATTAGTCCTGATATTTGCAGATCCCACACTCCCAAATATTTGAAAAGAAATTTACACTATAATTCCTAAAAGGAAAGAAGACCTAGTTTACAAAATAGAACATCAGAAACTCAGCCTTGGTTCTGAGAAATTGCAAGTGATTTGTTTGAGAATATGATGCCATGGATTTTCAGACACTGAGATCACTATTCCAGTTCCTTTTTAAGCTGGACAAACACAATTCCAACATTTATAGGTTCATCCACTGTAATGACTAAAATTGTTTGCCAGATAAAGTACCTAATAAATCTATCACTAGGCAGAGTATATGTAGAAAATAAAAATAGAAAACTTGAGGCACTTGTTAGGATAATTCAGGCAAAGTATTTTCTTCTTCTAAGGGATGAGGGAGTTTTCATGTACACTAAATTGTTCAGATTGGTATTAATTGAATTTATTGCATAATGACTGAGCTTTCAGTTTTACTTGAGAAGTCATGGTTGGTTTTAAAGAGAAATAGGAAGGCATTCAGGATATTTCTGGTAGAAATGCCAGCTATAATTATCATAGACCTTGGGAATTTTTACAGGGAAGCTATGTCCAACCTCTCCATTTCTAAATCATGTGACATGTTTGGAGTCAAAACAGAGTAAAAAATGACAGCCTATTTTCCAGAAAATGCTTTGTATTTTTATCCTTGTTTCCTAAACATGAGCTAAATGTTCAAAATGGTATGAGACATCGTTATTACCTCTGTGCCTAGAAATCTCAAGGATGAAACAAAGCTAAGATAAGCCATTTACTAGTGCAGCCAAATCACACTCACCTTCCTCATTCCAACCTCTTTTTCCCACCTTCTGAAGAGAAACTCAAAGCAGCGCGTGGGGCAGGCCATGCAGTGTTAGCACCCTAAACCTCAAGTCTTCCGACCTTGTATGTCTCCTTATACCCAAGGCCAACATGAATGCTGTGGAGGGCAGAACATCAATCCTGTGGAATTTTTTTTTTTTTTTTGACTGGGGCACGAACCCGCGTCGCCTGCATCGGCAGGCGGACTCTCGACCACTGCGCCACCAGGGAAGCCCGATCCTGTGGAATTTTGACCATGGGCATTTTGGCCACGTGTGGGCCCGTATCATAGCCCTTAGAGGCTGTACTGCCTCAGGAGTCTCAAGCATGGGGATTGCCATTCTCTTCCAAGAATCGATTTCTTTGATGTTATTTTAAACCTTGGTTAGTTTTTGTTTCAAGCAGAATCACAGGTAGAGAATACATTGACATGTTTGAAGAGAATGTTCCTGATTTCTCTTCCTTGGGCAATCCTTGTTTTCACAGAAATCCCACCCCGTATCGGTGCTCTCTTTCCTTCCCTATGTTACGCTCATCATATTTAGAGCCTTCATTAAAAGTCTCCTGAAATGTCGTATTTGGACAGTCTAGCTTCTTAGAAATGTAAATAGCTTCTTTTCACAAAAAAAAGAAGTCCCAGCTTTGGACTAACAGATCTCTTTCTCCCAGAATTGATAGGGGGTGAGAATCTAACCTTCCCTGCTATTTATTTAACCAAATCTGGTAAATGATGCATTTTTGCTCTATTTATGCTTGTCCTTTTTTTTTGCCTAGGTCAAAGAGTTCTACTCCTATCAAAATGAACCAATAGCCATAGAAAATCTCAAGAGAGGCCTGGCTAGTCTATTTCAGATGCAGTTAAACTCTGGAACTACCAATGAGGTACTTACTAATATTATTAAGGATCCAGAAACGTATTTGTCAATAAAGTTACCAAAATTGTTTATATGGGTTTCTATCTGCAGAAATTCTTAGAATTTAAAATCTTTTTTAAATTCTAAAATCTAAAAGATTCTAAAATCTTTTCTTAGGTAATGCTTAGAAAAGATGACTTGGGTGGTTATCTCATTTACATATGAAACGAATTGCCGTTTACCCCAATTTGTATTTGAATACAAGGTAGAGGGAATTAGAATAAGTCATACTGAAGAGACCTATAGAATGACAGAATGATAGAGATGCAAAAAACCTTGGAGGATATTCCAGTGGTATCACTGTGCATCACTATCCCATGGGGAGCTTATTAAAAATTCCCTGGATTCACTGCAGAGATTCTGATTAAGTAGATTAGCATCTGTATTTTAACAGTTTCTCAGCTAATGTAGATGCATTGTCAGTTGGAGGAACCACTGGTCTATACAAACCCTCTTCATTTTATAGATGAAGAAACCGAGGTTGAACTAGGGAAGTTGAGTGACTCCTTCAGTACCATACTTGGAGTCAAAAGCAAAGCTGAGTCCAAGTTTTCTTGTCTGAATTCAGCCAGTCCATCAGTGGGTGAGAAAATCTGATGGCAAGGCCGGGCCAAGGGAATGCTGGTTAGCTTTCTAGAATGAAGACTGGGGGTGGTGCTTGTAGAGTCCAGAGGGAAGACTCAGAGATGCTAAACTGAGTCTGTACTGAGATACATTTGCCTACATTCAAACTGTTGATGTGACTTATAATGAGTTGAATTAATCCCACAGGTTTTTAAGGATTTCGAATCATACTCAGCTCATCAAAGCATGTGAGCACACACACACACACATGCACACGTACACGCAGCCTACATACAGCATTAAAAGTCAATTCCCCTTGCCACGTAATTACCCATTTACGAGAGGTTTTGATTATGACCAGGCCATTTGTCCAGTTCCTATTAGACATTAGAGAGAAGTAGGAAATCCTTTATTATTCCTGGGGCAATATGAAGGCACTCATAAGACTCAAACAAAGGGAATGGAAAAGAATCCACACGCTGCAGGAAACACTGAATTCTTCTGCCTTCCTAGCTTGTCAGCCTGGGCAGAAAGTCAGTCCCCCATGACATATTAGAACCCCAATTTTCAAGCCACTTCCCACTGGAATTCAAATGGTCCATGTGAGAATCCCAAACATTGTATTTTTGCTTTTCTTTTTAGATAGATATCTCTGGAGATTGTAAAGTGACCTACCAGGCTCATCAAGATAAGGTGGTCAAAATCAAGGCCTTGGATTCATGCAAATCAGAGAGTTCTGGATTTACAACCCAAAATCCGGTATGCTTGCTATTACTTTCTTTGAGGCAACCAAGTAATTACCTTTTGTAGAGATTATTTTAAAATAATAGGTGAATAAGGTAACAATATAATTTGGGAACATTTATAATTTTTAGTTTAGGCTATTAATTTTGTATAATATCAAATGAATAGGTTTATCTTAATATATTGTAGGTTTGGGTGACGGGGAAGTTCTTGTGAAGATGAAAAGATAATTCACTATTTGGCTTGATTCAAAGATAAAAAGCTAATTACTTGTTACAACCACATATATTTATTTATTTAGGTCTTGGGTGTCACTTCGAAAGCCACATCTGTCACTACCTATAAGATAGAAGACAGCTTTGTTGTAGCTGTGCTCGCAGAAGAGATACATGCTTTGAGGCTGAATTTTCTACAAACAATTGCAGGCAAAATATTATCAAAGTAAGATAATGTTAGAATTTAAGTTTTCTTTACTGTTCTTTGATGTATTATTATACTTGGTTTAAAAAAATATATGTGTGTATATACACGCACATGTATATGTAGTGCTTCCTCATTTTGACTGAGTTCTTTTAAAACAGTGATTATGTCTGTTCATCTTTATTTTTCATATTATCTACAGTAATATATGGCATGTAATAAATACTTAATGTTTTTAAATAGAATTTCATTAAAAATAAATTGTTAATTGAATAGAATTTAAATTTTGAAAAGGCAAACTACTTGATTCATTCTCATTTATTTTCTAATTTCTCTGTCAAATGATTTTAATGTTAAGCGTTAAAAAATGGTGGCATTTGTGAGTTCTCGCCTCAAGATTATTTTTTGTTATGGTTGTTAATAAACACAGAAAAGTTCCATACTAAAGTGATGTGACAGAATTTTTGATGTGATTTATAGTACTTACATATTCGAGCCTATTATTTCAACTGGAGAAAATTTCTCTGGTCAGAATAGTTCTCACAGGCTAAAGAACTAGAATTTCAAATCTAAGAGTATGTATTATTTTCAAATTTTAATTCAGAAGAACATCTCTAGCATTAAGTGTTAGTTTTATCTTATGTCATTTTTTCTCAAATGTTTCTTCTGAAGTAGCCCTAATGTCAGAGGTACATGGTTGCAAAATCTTGGGAGAAATCCTTCAAACCATAAATGCTTGAAATTTTATTGAAGTCTCCTCTGGATTAGAACCTTGTGTTCTACTTTGTACTGTATCCATATTGTTTTCATATAAAATTAATATTTTTAATTACTTAGGTTTATCAGGTTTCCATTGCTCTATAACACACCACTCCAAACTTAGTGGTATAAAAAAACAACAATTGCTTTATTATTCTCACTCATAATCCTGGCACTTGCCTTGGTCCTGCTAGGCATGCCTCTCTTGGTGTCTGTTGGGCAGTTGCAGACAGTCACTGACCAGAGATGGTTCAAAGGCTGCTCCCTCACCTATCTGGTGTCTGGGCTGGGAGACTCAAACTACTGAGGCTCCTTATGCATCTCTGTTTATTTCCATGTGGCCTCTCAACATGGCAGGTTTGGGTAGCCAGACTTCTTACATGGCAGCTCAATTCTCTCAAGGTATGTGCTGCTAGCATGCCAGATGAAATCTGAATTCCCTTTTATGACTTAGCCTTACAAGCCACATATTGAAACTTCTACTGTTCTCTGTGAGTCGGGGCAGTCACAGAGTCCTGTCCACGTTCAAGGAGAGGGATGTAGATTCCACCTCTTAAAGGGAGAGAGGCAAGCTTCTGAAAGAGCATATCAGATAAAAATATTATTGAGGCCAGTTTTGGAAAACAAGGTTTCCTAATTGTCTTAGTTAATAAGTGAAACATGGTTGTACTGAAGACATCATTTTCAGAGAGCTGGGCTAAATCCAAAAGAGGTAACATCACATATCCAGGCAAATTTTCTTTCCTATAGTCTCTTGTCATAATATTTTTACACTCCAGACTTAAATTTTCAAATCTTTGAGTAAAATTGTTGCTCCAGAAAAATTTCATAATTTTCTTGAGGTTTCTGTTACTGCTGGAGATATCACTGTTTGAAAGACATGACCTTACAGAATTTGAATAAATTAGTATCTTGTTTGCCAAAAGAATGACAACTAGTAGCTTGTTCACTCAAATGGATGCTGCTAATGCGACATTTCTCTTCCTTGGCTATTCAGGCAGAAATTAGAGCTGAAGACAACAGAAGCAGGCCCAAGACTGATGCCTGGGAAGCAGGTTGCTGCCATCATTAAAGCAATTGATTCGAAATACACGGCCATTCCCATTGTGGGCCAGGTCTTTGAGAGCGAGTGCAAAGGATGCCCTTCTGTAAGTGTGAACAACTGCGTTGTGTGGCCAAATCATGGAATAATCATGGCTTAAAGTTCTGTTTTCCTTTTGTCTCCAATGGAAGCTTCAGTTAATTTGTAAAGAAAGTTTACAAAGAACTACCAGCCACCACTGAGTTATAATGGCAGTAGCCTAATAATATGCACCCAAGGTGATGCATAATATAACAATAATTAACCAATGATTACCATCCACTCATTTCAAATAAAAAATGTTATGACTTAAGGAGAGCTTCCTCAGAGCAGCACTTAGAATGCAGTGGGGATAAGGACCTCATGAAGTTAAGGGGAAGCATGGCATCAAGAGCACAGACAGGGGTCTGAATCCTGAAAGTTCCGCCATTTGGTAGTAATATGTCCACAGGTGAAACGGTTTACTGACCTCAGTGTTCTGAGAATTGCTGTGAGGACTAAAAAAGGATACCAAACTCTTTGCCTAAATTGGGAACACTGATTTACCATGCCCCAACCTCCCTTACAGTTACAGCCAGAAATGAGATAGCACATCCCCAAGGCAAAGTGTAGATCATCTCGTAACATTTGTAATCCAGCAAAGAGAAATTTCATTTATTGCATGAATCATTTGTGATGTATGGCCACAGATATGACTCTGGGTTCCAGCATTTCCTAATACTTCACGTCTTGTCAGGAGAGCAAACCCTTGGCTTCAGGCTCTGTTTGTATCTACCAGAAGATGCTCTACCCTTGGCTATTATTAGTGTTGAGAAAAGTAGACACATCAAGGACTAATACCATAATTTGCTTAAAGTGTGAGGCACTAATTCCTTGCTAGTTTCGCAAATATACCAAAATTGAATTAAGGGAAAAACAAAATGAGACAAAAAAAGTAATTGTTCTCACACTTGGTTTTTTCTTTTGTTTCTCTTCCATAAATCATCTCATGTTCTGGTGTAATTTTCTAATGTCATATGAGATGGAAATTATTTAGAAAGTTGACTAATGAAACGAATCATCTTTTCTTATGCTGTTAATTTCTCCCCCTACAGTTTTCCGACATTATGAGCCATCTAAGATTTTTCTTAACTATTTCTTCATTATTATGGGAAAGGTTTATGTCTTTGAGGAATTTGTTTTCCAACTTCAGTATAATGTCACCAGTGCAACCCTTTAAAGAAAAAAAAAAAATCTGACTTCACATTGATATGCTTTCTGCCCTCAGAAATGACCCAGTAAATCTTTAGCTAAGTACAACTGGAATTTTGTTTTGGAATATTCTCTTAAGATTAGGTAACCAAAAGGGACTTGAAAAAAGAGCAAAATATATATCTGTTGCTTATTGGAAGGAATGAGTAATTTAAAAACTGGCAGCATGGACATTATTCAGAGTTAGAGGTCACTGATGAGATTTAATACATTCTTTTACAACTGGGGAAAAGTGGTAAACTATGAAAAATAAGTTTTTAGCTTATTTCTAAGCCAAAGGATGTCATTAATTAGAACTATTTACTATTTTTAAAACCACAGTAGCATAATGATGGCGTATGTGAGAATTACCTTTATCTAAATAATACTCTACTTAACACGGATATATGAAATGAACAGTTCCGACCCCAGCAATATGTTTTACTATTGTTTGCAAACTATTTACTATTGTTTGCATCTCATACAGCAGTAAAATAAAGAGAATAGGGAGCTCAAATTATTACAGAAACTGGTTTTCAGTAAGGTTCCACTGCATAAGGAACCTGATACAATTCTTCAGCAGTTCTGATTTTTTCCCCTCCAGAATATCCTGTTGTTAATGAAATTTTGGCATCGTTTCACTCTGGTAGTCAAAGTCTGGCCTCACATAGAATTCCCTTGTTGTAACCATGGAATGACCCATATGCCCAGAAGCTTGAGGTCCTTTGAGCTAAGTGCTAATAGACAAAGACAGTCCTCCTACAGGGGAATTGTACACAGAGTCAGCAGGCCTCTGTGTCAGCCTCTGAGAGCCACAGGAGTGTGGTATGGACAGGGGGCGATCAGATATATTGAGGTAAGACACAAAAAGCTTCTTTGGCTTGTCAGATACAAAGGAAAGTTTATGTCTGGAAAGAACATCCTTTGTAAGTGTGGATGTTCAGAATTATGAATGTGGTATGGGCCTGCGGCCATGTTTTGCAGCTCTCGGAGCACTGGCAGTCCATCAGAAAACACCTGCAGCCTGACAACCTCTCCAAAGCTGAGGCTGTCAGAAGCTTCCTGACCTTTATTAAGCACCTCAGGACTGCAAAGAAAGAAGAGATCCTCCAAATCCTAAAGGCTGAAAACAAGGAAGTACTGTAAGTGCCCTGAACATTGTGTGGGGTTGTCTGTGGGAAAGCATTACTGGGTTATTGTTTATTAAGCAAGTAAGATCTCTTTTTAACCAACTGCCTCACCTTCCAATCAATTGTTTTGTTGTTTTGTGTTTTCATTGAACAGTTATACCTCAGTGCAGTAATGCAGTGGTTAATTGACCAGACATGCAATAACAAGTTTTCAGTAGTGACTCAGAGTGAACATTGTTTTTTGAGTATTCATGAGTTTACATCAGGTCTGGATTGGTACATAGATGGGGGGGCAGGGCTTCATTGTGACACCACGGTGCATGTGCTGCCTCACTGTTGTGAAATTGTGTTCCCTAGCTATTCATTTACACTCGAAAAGATTTCAGAGTTGATTATAAAAACAAAAAACGAATATGATTTTTTCAGTTGAAAATGTGCTTTCATTTTTATGTGATCATCCCCATTGCAGCCGTGTTTTAAAAAGAAAATTGAGTACTGAGGTACACAGCCAAAAGAATCCAGAGAAAAGAAATATGTACATTATTTGAATATTTGATGAGAGAATGCTTTATTTGACATACACCGTAAAGAGAGTTGACTTAATTACCAAATTTACTTTGTAAATACAAATACACTTTCTAAGTAAAAGTGTTTTGGTCTTGTAATGTAAAATTTGTCTGTAACTACAAATTCAACCATATGACACTAATTATCCTAACTGATGATATACAACATGGCTCAATTAATTTGACAAACAGTGGAAACTAGCCATTAAGATAATAAAAAGTAGAAAGTGGCCAAGTTACACACGCGCATGTACACACACACACATACACACACACACAGAGCAGCAGTAGTCACTGAGTTCAAGGGACTCAATTACCCAAGAATAAGAGAATTTAGTTTTTTTTCTGAGAAGTCTGTTTATTCTAGATTGTATTTGTTATTTACTCATCTTGAGGACATTAAAAAAATTGATATGAATTCCATATGACAAACCAGAATTTAGTTGGATACTATCTTCAAAAATAAATATCTAAACCAGAAGTTAAGTATATGCAAAATCATAAATTCTTAGACTGTTTTAATCATAGAACTTAGGAAAAATATATTTTAGAGTGACTTATCTTTTTATCAAAAACAAAAATATGACAAGAATAGTGCAAAAATTAGCTATTTAGAACAGAGATTACACTAAGCCTTAGCCTATTTGTATCCTAAAAATTTTAAGGTGGCAATAATTTGTATGATGTAGTTTCTAAATCAGGTTATTTACGCAATATTGTACCATATCATAGGTAACACGCACGTAACGTAGTACGGTAGAAAAGATACTAGGATGCACTAATATCAGAAGACCTAGTTTTAAATTCTGACTTCCAACAGCATACAACCTTGAAGTAGGTCATTTACATTTAGCTTCCCTGAGCCTCACTTTCAACATCTGTAAAATACAGAGAATAGTTCCTTCTATTTATTGTAGGATAGTGAAAGTCAGTGTGGTGGAATGTAACATCTCCCGAAGTTTTTATTATGTGTATCTTATAACTTATAGAATATTAACAAGTATGCCAAGAGGAAAGGCTTCTGTGAGCAACTGAGTTTGAAAAACACTGGGAGAAACCAAGTTAAACAGTTCTCTGCTACAGAAATATCCAGCATCTTTAATCTGATAATATTATGTATAAGTTTCCTTAAACATATTTCAAACTTACACGACTTTGAAAATCCCTTTTCTTAAAGCATTTGGTAGGACTAGTATTGCATGAAAAACACTTTAGGAAACACTGTAATTAAAGACCGTGTACTCCAGTCAGAAAAACCTGAGTTCCAATCCTAGCTATATTTTTACCAGCTATGGACCTTGAACAAATGACTGGATATCTCTGTTTCTTTATATATAAGGGAGAATATTAGTATTAAACTGACAGAGATGTTCAGTGAGGTGATGGTATTAATACCAGCATATATTTATTGAACGTTTACAATGTGCCAAGCACTATTCTAAGTGTTTTACATAGATCATGTAATTTAATCCTCTCAACAATCCTAAAATAACTACTGTTTTTAGCCCCATGTTACGGATGAAGAATTTAAAGCAAAAAGAGGTTGCACACCTAAAATTTCTAGTGCAATAATAGACACTTAATAAGTATTACCTCTCTCTCAGTTTGCTTCATTCACTAGGCTTTTTGTTAGGATCAAAATGGTATAGTGCAAGAATATCTTTTTTAAAAAGTATAACATATTAAATACATGTATGGTATGTTATGTGAATGTGGAATAAAATATATATCAATACATACCTAATATGTTCATTAGTATGGCAACTAGTTTCAGAAATTTTACCATCCCAAGACTCGGCCAACAAAAGATTCTTGATGAGTAGAATATGTAACTAGCACTTTCCTGCAGGAGTTTTGCTCTGCTCACAACTAACCATTGTGGTTGAACTTGAACTATACCATGGTACTTTTTATTTTTTAAAAAATGAGCAAAAACGTCTCTCTTGGATATAAATGAAAGTTTAAAGAGTGTCCCACCTTTCCATTAAATAATACTGCCCTAGTTAAGTTATGTATTTGAGAAATGTATATATTTTCAAAGCTAATTAGAGAAATAATTGATTTGGGGGAACATAGCTTTTATATATGACCCATACAGAAAAGTTTGAACCTAATTTATAATATTATTTATATGATTTTATTTATAAATCTCCAAATTATATTTGGCTTAGGCTAATACAGTAAAATTAATTTGTATATTCTGATTATACATTGAGGAGAAAGAAGGGAGTTAAGGGAGAGATTTCAAATAAAAGGGGGAAGGATCTTTGGTGAAAGTCATTCATTTTTCTTTTGTTTAAATACAAAATTTTTCACTTCTTTAGGAAATGTAAACCAATGGGGTCTATGAATGGTAGCGATTCAAAATAATTTCTTAAGCACCCTAAACATTGATATCCATGACCATGCCTTTTTTGTAGACCCCAGCTGGTGGATGCTGTCACCTCTGCTCAGACCCCAGACTCATTAGATGCCATTTTGGACTTTTTGGATTTCAAAAGTGACAGTAGCATTATCCTCCAGGAGAGGTTTCTCTATGCCTGTGGATTTGCCTCCCATCCTGATGAAGAACTCCTGAGAGCCCTCGTTGTAAGTCAAATGGAAACTGCAAAAATAAAGGCTCTGGGCTGCTCTTAGGAATCTAGGCAGTAATTAAATTTGCTAGCATCAGAATACAGGCTGAAATACAGCCTTCTGATTATTCATATTCAAATTCCTTTGGACTATTTTCTTTCTGTTAATCATTAACTGTACAGTAGATTATTTCGCATAGTGTCTTCTTTGTAATTCCTCTAAATAACTTAAACTATACTTTATGGAAATTTAAAGATTGTGTTCACCTATCATGTAATGTAACATAGGACAAAATTTCAGAGGGGAGAAGTCTTGATTATGCTTCAAAATTTGATTTTAAAAGATGTATTTTGACCTCAAAAATCTTCATGGTATTTGATGTACAGTACATTGTATAATGTATAATCTTATACATGTTATATACATATATATATAAGATAAAATTCTTCTGATATTAAAAATTATATTGGAAGCAAAAGCTAGAGTTCTCTTGGATCCAAGGTTTAAAATCAAAAAGTGTACTTATTCACTTATGATTTAGGGGAATAGTTCATAATCTTTTTAGAAAATGGGTTTGTTTGAAAAATCTGATACCCATACATAAAATTACCCATACATAAAATTTTACAGACCATTTTTTGGATTCACTGACCCAATGAGCCCAGTCCATAAACCTCTCAGGACTTCACAGACCCACGTTAAAAATACCTGAAAGAACTCTAAGACTTTTCAACCCAAAGCTAGATAGTGAATTTGTAAGTGTCCCCAAAGCAAAATTCAGAGTTTGCAACCTAGGAACATAAAAACAATTTCCTCAGACTTTGGCTACTTTGTTTCTTTACTTAAAATATCCCTTGGAAGTGTCTAAATGTTTTGGTAACCTATTTTATCCTTGTTTGGTTAATAGAGTAAGTTCAAAGGTTCCTTTGGGAGCAATGACATCAGAGAATCCGTTATGATCATCATTGGGGCCCTTGTCAGGAAGCTGTGTCAGAATGAAGGCTGCAAACTCAAAGTAAGTGCAAATCCAATCTCATTTACCGTATCTATAGTTCCGGACCAATCTATTTAACATTTACCGTGCTGCCCACCATTGGGGCAGAAATCAAATTTGTATGGTTTTTATGACATCAAAGGACTATGACTTCTTATATTTTTCAATTTCCATAATTATTTGAGTTGGCTGGTTTACTTCAGCAATCATATATCAAATATCTTGGCTAAACACAAAACTCACATATAAAAACATCCATTCAGTAGTATTTAATGAGTGTTTACTCTGTGCTAGGCATTATGCTAATGCCTTAATATAAAGATACATAAAACATTCTACCATCCTCAAAGAACTCCTAGTCTGTTTATCAAATGTAAACAGATAAATAATAATATTGAAATATAGAAAGAGTGCTCTGGGGCTTCCCTGGTGGTGCAGTGGTTAAGAATCTGCCTGCCGTTGCAGGGGACATGGGTTCGAGCCCTAGTCTGGGAAGATCCCACATGCCCCAGAGCAACTAGGCCCACGCGCCACAACTACTGAGCCTGCGCTCTAGAGCCCGCAGGCCACAACTACTGAGGTCCACGTGCCTAGAGCCTGTGCTCCGCAACAAGAGAAGCCACCGCAATGAGAAGCACCGCAATGAAGAGTAACCCCCACTAGCCGCAGCTAGAGAAAGCCTACACGCAGCAACAAACACCCAACACAGACAAAAATAAATTAAAAAAAAAAAAA
>NW_020185337.1:10429550-10539642 GCF_003031525.2 Neophocaena asiaeorientalis asiaeorientalis | reverse complement strand
AAAAAAAAAAAATAAAAAAAAAAAAAAAAAAAAAGAGTGCTCTGCAAATACTACAGAAGATGCACCAAACTATTCTGCTTGGGAGTGCTGGGGAAGCTGTCACCAAAATGATAATATCAAAGAGCTTAGCCTAGAAGAGGTTTTTAGGTGAAGAGATAGTTTTGTGGAATAGAGGACATTCTAGGATAGATACAATAATGTATAAAAAAGCCCAAACTCAAAATGAGCCTTGTATGCTTGAGAACAGTGAGAAATTCTGTGGGGCTAGAGCAAAAAATATGTATGTTTGTGGGGCAGATAGGTGGGAGTGCTGATGAAGGAAAGAAGGGAAGAGAGAAGAGAGGTAGGCTGGATCTCTATTAATGGCAAGCTAAGGAGTCTCGACTTCATTCTGTAGAGAAAAGGGAGAATAATGTGGTTTTTAGGTGGTGAATGACACGCTGATTTTTTTAACCTAGGAAGAAGCAAAATGGTATATAGACTGGGTGTCAGCTGCATTAGGGCCAGTACGATCTGATCAGAAATGTTTACAACAACCTGGGCACGAATTAATGAAGGTCTGAATTAACGTAGGTGCTGTACAGTGAGAGAAGGAGACAGATTCAAGAGCCCTTTAGGAGATAGAATCGATAGTATTTAGTGACTGATGGGATGTGGGGAATGAGAAAGAGGTGAGAATCCAGGTGACTGTTAAGCTTCCAGGTTAGGATACTAGATGTATGGTGATGTGAACCACTTAAGCAAAATTTATTATAGAACCTGGTTTGGGGGTGGGAGGAGGGTAGAGCTATTAATCTGGCTATGTTTTGGCTATGTTTGAATCCTTTGGGACACCAGGTTGAGTTGTCCAATAGGCAGATGGCCACATCCATCCGTAGCTCAGAAAGGGAGTTAGGACCAGGAATAGAGAGTGACTGAAACCTTAGGAGACAATGGGATTACCCAAGGGAGGCATATAGGGTGAGAAGGAAACAAAACAAAGGATTACATTTAAAGTTCTTCTGATAATGGGACAGCCTGGTTATCACATCTTTAAAGTTACCTTGTGAGTATAGCTGTAAACTATCCATCACTGTCATTCAGTTTTGTTAATGTTTTTGAGCAGCTTTTAAAAAAATGCATCTTTGAAGATAATGAGACTTGGCTACCAAATGGACCATAGCAAATGTTCAAATTTTCTTTTCAACTTTCTGCTGTGGAATACTCATCTATCTTTTGCCCATATCAAAGACATCTGGATAGAAAGAAAATGATGTATTCTAAATACACATTTAAGGCATCTGCTGGGCACACAATCCACAATACCTTACTGTGCAAAAGGTACCTGCGAAGCTATCGAGTGCTATAGCTGTTCAGCATTTACTGACATGAAAGCAACTGCCCTATGACAGTCTAAATGGCAGCTACACAGGTCACAATGAGTACTAAACCTCTATTTCTTTTTTCTATTTGTTTTTCCTTACATTTTGATCTCCCTGTATCCTAATTTCCTTTTTCACCAAATTTATATTTGAAAAAATTCAAACCTATGGACAAGTTGTAAGAATAGCACAATTCCATTAATATTTGTATACCTGCTTCATCTAGATTTGCCAGTTGTTAACGTATTATCATATTTGCATTACCTCATTCTGTTTTATTTCATTTTAGATTATCTTGGTTGAACCCTTTGAGAGTAAGTTGCGTGCATCTGACATTTTGCCCCTAAAGACTTTTAGTTCTTATTATTCGAGTGCCATTGCATCTAGGCTCTTATAATGGACAAAATACATATATTTACATTTATTAAATTACGAGTTCATACTGCTACCTCCAGTTCTACAGGGTTCTTCCTCTCCTTCCGTCATTCTGTAATTATACCTTCCTTCTCCCACAGTGAGAACCCTGGTTCTCAAGAACATTAATATCCTGATTCATTTGCTCAATCCTAAAACATGTACAAAATAATTTTGGAATTGTTACACCAACGTCATTACAAAAACCAAACTGACTTAAATAAAGTTCAAGACTTCATCACAGTCTTTTTGACCTTAGAATATATTTCACTAAAGGTATACAGTCAGAGGACTATGTTCAAACATTGTTTGGATTAATTCTTTTTTATTCTCTTCTGTTTAGTTATGCTATTACTCTGATACACATTCATGTTCATTTGTTTCTGTTTGAAATCAATTTTAGCCACCTTTCATCCTTGTTGACTTCATTTTATTTCTTGAACATATGGAATGGTAACATGATTCAAAAGTCAAGACTTTATTTTAAAAGTGTTCTCGAAGAGGTCTCATTCCCTTTCCTACCCTTCCACCCATTCTCACCTACCTTTTCTATGTAAGCGGTATCATTAGTTTTAGGTTCTCCTTTCTGTTTCTTTTTGCAACAGCAAGCAGATGTACACACACATTTTATTTCTTTTTTCTTGCACAAAATATAGCCTTCTATATACACTGTCTTGCATCTTCTTTTTTCCACTTAACAACATACCTTGGAAATCACCCCATACTGGTTCACAGAGATCCTCCTTCCTTTTACAACTGTCTAGTACTCTATTGTGTGTTAAACTGAGACAGAACAGTTTATTCTCCCATGTATGGTCATTAGGTGGTTTTCACTATTTTTACTATTACAAATAATGCTTAAATGAATAATCTTAGGCACACTTTCTCTTAATTTTGGAGATACAGCTTCAGGGCCAGGGTATTGGATCAAAATGCAGATTTGTTAGCTTTTGCCAAATTATCTTCCATGGGAATTGTAGCATTTTATGCTTCCACCTGAATGCCTGTTTCCCTGTAGGCTCAATAACAACGTATGTTATCAAACTTTTGTATTTTTAAAGATCAATCTGGTAGTTGAGAAATGGTATTTCTTTAATTACATTTGAAATTTAGCATCTTCATTCTCTTTGGGAGCCTTTTATATCTTCCCTACCCCCCATCTCTCCCATGGTGTGTGTGTGTGTGTGTGTGTGTGTGTGCGCACGTGTGTGTGTACCTGCAGCCTGGTTTCAGAGTTTATAAATCCTATAGATGAATTAGATCTTAGGAACCTTTACTTTACGGATGATTACTGAAGCCCCTAAAACATACGTAGCAGCAAAGGTAAAATAAGAACCTAGATGTCCCTATTTCTAATTTGCTTTTCCATTAAACTGTTAACTTGCTAGTTCATAGTTTCTAGGCCAGAAAACTAAAAGGCCTTTTCTGATTAAAGAATATGTTTGAAAAGTACCTAGCAAAGTACATGCTACATAAAAGGCATTCAAGGAATGTTTTTTGAACAGTATGTCAGCATTAATCAAATTTGGAATCAAGTGGGAACAAGCACTTTTTAAACATTTAGAACAAGACCTTACAGTTGAGTGCTAAGTGCTTTCACCGAAGTTGTTACTAAGGAAAAGGTGTGTGCCACTATTTAGGCACCATCTAACCATTATTTTAGAATTTCAGTGAATGGGCAGTTTTAGGAATAATCGATCACAAGGGAATTTTAAAAATGACTTTATGCATTCAGAATGTGTTTAAAAGTAAATATGCCCATTATTAATTATACTCATTGCTTCTTAATATGTTAATGTATGTATTTTTTTAAAAAAACAACACCACCTTTATCAAACTTTACTTGTTCATTTTCATTGTGTGCCTCAGTCAGGCAACCAGTGTAAACCTTTCTAAAACCTTAGGCTGTTATCCTGGACACAAGAGTGAAGCTGATCTTACCCAAGCTTTGTTTAATATATGGTTATGCATATGTCTGATGTAGAATGTGATTTTTTAGGGAGTGGTAGAAGCCAAGAAGTTAATCTTGGGAGGACTTGAAAAAGCAGAAAAAAAGGAGGACAAAATGATGTACCTGCTGGCTCTGAAGAATGCCCGGCTTCCGGAAGGCATCCCACTCCTTCTGAAGTATGCGGAGACAGGAGAGGGGCCTATCAGCCACCTCGCCACCACCACTCTCCAGAGATATGATGCCCCTTTCATAACTGATGAGGTAAATTCTCCAAGAATGTTTTCAACATTCACAAAAGGAAAAAAGCATGCCTAATCACAAGTCAGATGCAAACTTCTCTGAAGTCACCCTATTTTTTTTTTTCCAAACTAACAATCTCTCTTTCCTGTTAGAAATAACTCTTAAATTGGATTCAAGGCTATTCTGAAGCAGCCTCACAATTTTGAATAGATAATGTCCTATATCCTGAAGCATAAATATTGAAGCACATTCTCTTGTTTTATCACCAAAGGTAATAGATAATGCTAAGATATAGGAAGTCAAGAGTGTGAAAGGAAGATAAAGCAAGGGGAGCTAAATCTAAAGCTAAAAGATGAGAAACGGTCAGGCAGAAGAAAGGATATGTGTGTTGGATAGAATATGAGAAAGAAGTGGGAGTCTTTCAAGCCGGGGAAACATATGGGTGAAGACCCACAAATGGGAAAGAGGGTGGAATATTCCAGGAAAAGAAATAAGTCCAGAATGACTGGTACATGAAAAGTTAGGGAAAACGTCTCTGCAATATGGTTATGCAGCCTGTACTTGAATGTTTCTGGTGACTAGAAGTTCAATATTTCACAAGACTTCTTCATTATTGGACAACTCACACTGTCCGATTTTTTTGCTCATGTCAAGGTGATATCTTCCTTCCTGTGACTAACACTTATTTGTCTTAGTTTGGCTTCCCCTCCGGCAGGAGAATTCTACAAGTATTCGAATAGAGGCAAAGTCCTCTCTCCTCTTGGGTACCAATGCCAGTTCCTTCAGCAATTCCCTGTTAAATATGATTTCAAAATATCTTCCCCAGGATGAATTCTTGTTGTCAAGTGGTCTTCTTAAAATTAATATCAAAATTCAATAAAATACTCCAAATGATAATAAAAAAAAGAAACAAATTCTTTTCTGAAATATCTTTACTTCCACAAGTTTTAAGATGCTCTTAAATTTTTTGACACTGGAATAACCTGGCTTAGGTACTACCATGTTGGTTCCTACAGCTGCATTTTCAGGAAGCCATCCGAACTATACTTTTTTTTAGAGCAGAGAATGTTTATAAAGTGTAAGATAAACTGCCTGCTGAGAATGATGTTCCCGGTTTGCAACTATGTTTTGTGTCAAAGTTGATAAGCTGTAAAGTGTGGTAATTAGGGTCATGAGTTTTTGAGATAGACAGACCAACATATGAATTCTGGCTCTGTCCCTTCCTAGTTGTTTTTGCTTAGGTGATTCTTAATTCCTATATACCTGACAACAAGGTAACATTTGTGGGAGATAGAAAAAGACAGAGGAAAGTAGAACTGAAAGAAATATTTATAAATGCCTAGTACAGAACCCCAAGCACTGCATATTGTTAGGCAATGCTAGTGACCAATGAAATTATTTGTTGCCGCAGAATGTAATTATTTTGGCAAATTTTCTTTTGTGTTAATGTTTTGTTGAAAGAAGAAAATCCTCTAATATGACTTATGGACTTTAGGTGATAATGATGTATCAATATAGATTCATCAAATGTAACAAATGTACCACTGAGATGCAGGATGTTATACAGGAGAAGGTTGTATGTTGGGGGGAGAGGGGAGGCATGTGGAGCACGAGGTATTTAGGAATTCTATACTTTAAGCTTAATTTTGCTGTGAACCTAAAATTGCTCTAAAAAATAAAAGGTCTATTAATTAAAAAGAAGAAGGGAAAATTCTGAGGTACCTCATTGTAAGGAAATGTAAGTTCATATAGCCATCTCTCTCCAGAGCCCCTTTGCCATGTGGCAGTAGTGTCTTTGAAAATTCTGTGGTTGTTAGGGAATACCATGATATGCTGCAATAACAAACAAGACTCAAAAATCTCAGCTTCTCA
Source organism: Neophocaena asiaeorientalis asiaeorientalis (assembly GCF_003031525.2). Taxonomy (NCBI): domain Eukaryota; kingdom Metazoa; phylum Chordata; class Mammalia; order Artiodactyla; family Phocoenidae; genus Neophocaena; species Neophocaena asiaeorientalis. Next base: position 10,533,804 of record NW_020185337.1, on the reverse strand, counting down.
TCCACTCTATGGCTAAAGTAGGTAAAAGAAAACGTGGTCCTGAGCTCACTACCGTAGTAGAAGAGAGAGAGGGATAAGATACACCAGCTCTTAACTGCGTTGGCCCAGAAGTTACCCACAGTGGTTCCGTTCATGGTCCATTAGCCAGAACTATGACCCCAACATAATTGCAAAAGAATATGGGAAATATTGGAACACATGTCTATTTTATGAGCGTTAACTCTTCCTGCCCGATATCAATTAAAAAAATCTAGATGAGCACTAACTAAGCTTGAACATCTTACGAACAGGTGAAGAAGACTATGAACAGGATATACCACCAGAATCATAAAGTTCACGAAAAGACTGTGCGCACTACTGCAGCTGCCATCATTTTAAATAACAATCCATCCTACATGGAAGTAAAAAACATCCTCCTCTCTATTGGGGAGCTTCCCAAAGAAATGAATAAATACATGCTCTCCATTGTCCAAGACATCCTACGTTTTGAAATGCCTGCAAGGTATGAAGCAGTGCCCCGTCTCTGCTTATCCAAGCTTATCTGTATATTGATGTGGTACATGTTTGGCTAATAATAATGGTGTGGTCTTTATGCTGGGTTATGTTGCATAAAACCAGAGAGTTTGCCAAAACTATTTGGAGGGCCAGATTAAACAACTTCACTTTGGCACTGTGATTTGGAACTCTGGGTATGATTTTTTTACTCTAGGTCTCCCGTTAGGTCTGGTAACATCATATTGCCAAATGTTAGCAATGTTTTAAAATCCAACTGTATTTTCAGTAGGACTATTTCTATAACTAGCATCATAAAATGTGGTAGGTTCCCACCAAATGGTCTTTCATCTTAACTTTCCAAATGTTAGGAATCTTTGAAGCCTCGTTTATCACAGGTTAAATGAATTTACCATTTGAGTTTAAAACCTTAGACAAGACCCATGTTTTAGGACTCTTCAAAGTACGAGGAATGGAATCAGCAGACTTCATTGCTCTCAGTTACTCATTGGAATCATCTTCCTTCCAGTTCCCAAGTCTCTTCTCCCAAATTCACTGCTGTCCCTTTTCCTCACTGAAATCAGAGGGCCAGGGAAGGAATCTCCATTTCCCCTGAGTTACATGCCGAGCACTGCCTTCAGGAAGGATCATGTTTGAGCGTTCCCAGTTGAAATTTTTTTATAAGGAAAAGGGAAAAAATACTGGGGGGGGGGGGGAGGGTGGGAAATAGGTAAGGAGAAAGGAAATGGAAAAAAAGGCAGTAAAGATCGAAGGAAAGAAACAAGGAGTAAGACTGAAGGAAAAAGAAACAGGAGGAGTAAGTACAGACAAAGGAGCAGGGCAAGTAAGGAAGCAGGGGGAAGCAGATCAGAGATGCAGAAAAGAAACGAATTCTCTCTGCAGTCATGTGTACCTGGTCAAATGGATTTGATTTCTCCTTCTATAGCTTTGCTTTTGTGAGACTCTGTGGGGGAGATCCTGGGTGTATTTGCTGCCATTGTCTCGTGAACCTAGTGATTCAGGGGACAGTAAAGAGGAAGCAGCGGGGTAGAGAGCAGCCTGGGAAACATGAGGAAGCCATCACGAACAGGGCAGGTCAGATTCTCAAAACTAGATGCATCAGAGTTGGAAGGGACTTGAGAGGCCCCCTCACTTGCTATCTCTCTCCAGTGAGGGGGTCTAGTCTCTTGGCAGGTGGTGTCCAGACTTTGCTTGCACCTCTCCAGTGGTGGGAGGTTCACCACCTCTGAGGGAACTTGTGTCATCATTTAGAGACTCTCTCCATTACTGCTTTGCATAACTGAAATCTTCTATTGGCCCAGATTTTATTCCTGAAGCAAAGTGGAAGAGATCTAATCATTCAGCCACATGCAGGCCCTTTGAGTATTTGAGGACTACTCTTCGTCTTTCCTTTTTCAGGCTAAAATCTTATAATCTAGTGATACTGGGGGGAAAACCTATAAGATAACCATTCTTCCTCTCAGTGATGTTCTACCTCAGAACTAGGTCCAGATTTCTTTGGTTGATTATTTTGATTTCGTTTTTGCTGAGTTGTTATAATTTTATTATTACTGATATGATTAGTGTTAAGTAGTCAGGAATGGAAATACCTCAACACTAATTAGTTAAGTAGATAAAATAGAGGTATGGGGTCAGGTTTAAGACTTACTTTAGAGGAGACTCTTGGGTTTTACTGATATGTTTCTTTAAGTGAAAACTACACAAATATAGAAGAAATTCCTGGAAATTTGCTGTTATATATCATTAGCCAGTGATAACATTAGAGGGTGTAGGAAAACATTCAAAGAAATATTGGGCAACCTCTCCAGTTTGGTACAACTTTCCTTAAAAGTATATACTATTTAACAATAGAACCACGATGATTCAAAGAACATGTGTTTTCCATTCCTGAGGTGTGTCTATCAGTCAGCTTAAGCCATCTCATAGCTGGCTGAACTCGCCTTGCTGTCATTTTGATACCAAACTGAATTTCAAATATCCGAGGAATGGAGGGGAAAGCCCTCATCCTGATGCTGGCACTCCAGCTGGCACCTCCCCAGTTTTGGAGTGGCATGAGGAAAATTTGGCCCCCTCTTTTTTCCACTGAGGATTTGGGTTTTTTCCAAATCTGACTTGGGAAACAGCCATTACCATGAATGTGCAGCTTTTTCCTTTTACGTGTTACAGCAAAATGGTCCGTCGAGTTCTGAAGGAAATGTTTGCTCATAATTATGACCGTTTCTCCAAGAGTGGATCCTCTTCTGCCTATACTGGCTACATAGAACGTACGTAACCCAAAAAGGGGTTCTCCCTCCCTGCTCCGTCCCCTGCTCGGTATCGCTGGAACTGTTGTTAAATTACAGGTTGTTTTTTTTTTTTTTTTTGTCCTTAGGTAGTCCCCATTCAGCATCTACTTACAGTCTTGACATTCTTTACTCTGGTTCTGGCATTCTAAGGAGAAGTAACCTGAACATCTTTCAGTACGTTAGGAAAAATCCTCTTCATAGTATTCAGGTATCTCATTTTTCATTAATTTTGCTTATTAAAGTATGTAAGAGGTTAGTGTGCAGTAAAATAAAATATATACTAATGATAACACTATAGAACGCATAAATTAACGGCGGAGCTATCATCATCTGTAAGAGGCTGTATGGTTTACAGTCCCAGAGAGAGTTTCAAACATGAACTTGAAAGCTTATGTGTTTTGAGTCACTGGACTTGCCAAACATCCATAATTTTTTCAAAGGTACACATAGTCACAAAATTGAAGTCATGCCAGTATTTCTCATGTATGTTTTAAAAACTGTTTTAATCCATAGATATATTCCTTGGAGCTCCAGATATTTAGTTATAGAATATATTTCCTTCTCTTGGTGTTTCTATGAAGAGACTGATTCCCCATAATAAAAGCTTTCGTGATAGAATACGGTTCTCCAAAGAGTCAATCTATATTTTTTCAATATTGCTAAGAGAGAAAAGAATAAAGTGTAGGCATTTGACAACTGGCTGACTTCCATCCCTTTAGTTTTATCCCAAATGTGGTGACAATCTCTAAAGGCTTCCTAATTGTGAAATATACTTTCTTTATAGTTTTTATGCATATCAAACTATAGCCTTCTCAATAAGCTCATTTAAGCTTTAAAAATGATGCAATGTATATGAACTTGAGTTCTTATCAATATTGTATTACTACACCTTTGGTAGGACTCTAGTTAGGATACCATGCTTTCTGTCCTGAGGAATCACCATCTGTTTTCTGATATGCATTCTGAAATGCCAAATGCCCAGTGGCTAAGGTGCTGGGCGTGGAGGACAGCGAATCTGTAGGATTCCTGTGTGTGGCAGAGATCAGGATGTGAGGTTCCTCATAGCGTTCATCATCTTTTCTTTTACTGGAGAAAGTTTTATGTGGGAAGGTGTGAGTCACGGCTTAGGGGGCAGACTCTCGTAGGGCAGACTGTCCCAACACTTCTCCGCCTCTTTTTAGGGGCTCTACAAGATAGCCGATCCACCATGTACGACAGTTCTGCAGAGACTGAGTCTCTAGGATGACGCCATTAAATGGAAAGCTCATGGTCATTGCAGTCAGACAGAAGGGGTTTGAGACTTACCTCTGCCATTTGAGCTTTTTTTTTGGCCTCATCTGCAAAATGGATACAATCATATGAACCTCAAAGGGTAGCTGTGAGGATTAAATCAAGAAAACGAACTCATATTCAGGCCTGGAGTTGTTTTTGTTTTGTTTTTGCCTACCAACTGCAAATGTTTGAGGTTTTGACCCCCGGGAAAGTTCTAGTTGTCAGCTCATCATCACGTACAGAACAGGCATGGAGCTAGTGTCATGAATGCTATATCCATTTTCTCTAGGTGGTCATTGAAGCCCAAGGACTGGAGGCCTTAATTGCAGCCACTCCCGATGAAGGAGAGGAGAACCTTGACTCCTATGCTGGCTTGTCAGCCCTCCTCTTTGATGTTCAGCTCAGACCTGTCACTTTTTTCAACGGATACAGTGATTTGATGGCCAAAATGCTGTCAGCAACTAGCGACCCTATGAGTGTGGTGAAAGGACTTATTCTGCTAATAGATCATTCCCAGGTAATTCATTCTGCAACTGTTTACTGAATGTACCAGGCATGCTTTAAATGTACTCCATGCTTGGAGGATATAAGACAAAGTTCCACCCACCTTGGAACTCACATTCAAAGCATTTGAACCTCTTGGTATTATTGCCCTTTCTCTTTTTCTCTTTTGCTACAGGTAAATGTGTTTTCTTTTGTCTGTATTATCTGATTAAGACATCTTTTCACTGTTGAGGCAAAAGAAGAAGTACTCAACATAATATGAGTATAATATAATGTCATTTATATCTCCATAGAACTAAAAGGTGGGGGTGGGGGGTAACTGATGTGAACAGAGACAAGAAATTATGGCGAAAGTAACCTAGGATTCAACAGAGAAGAGATGGCCTTATCTCTTCACTTGGCTTTCCTGGGCACAAGGGCTTAGATGATATTTTTTTCTGAAGGCAAGAGCTAAACCACATGGCTTCATAGTTACTGATGACATTTGTCACGACAACAATGGTAAGATCCAAATAGTGCATCATCCCTGCCAAATTCGTAGAGACACAAGCAACCGCTGACACCAACCACACGTTTAATGGAGACTCTGCCCCAATTCGCATGTTCACAGAAGCTTACAAAGGTTCAGTCATTGTTAAAGAGTAGGATTACTTTGCTTCACTTGACCTGCATTCTTCAGAATAGTTTTCAGTTTGCTTCACCCCTAAATCTTACATTACTGTACTAAGGTACGACAATACTATATTCTGTGTGGTAAGATTCAGGTGACCAGCTGACTGTGAGATGGGAGTGGGCTGCCTCATGGAATTTTTTGAGAAACAGAAAAGGGTTAATCTGAATAACCTTTGAGTTTGAGTGTTTGATGCTTAAAATTTTTTTCTTTAATGGCTTGACATTTCCTGCCTTACTAAGCATAGCAATATAAAAATGGAATATTTGCTAAAAAAGGATCTTATGGGAAATCCTTAAAGTGATCACTTGCACTCTGATTTATATTTATTAAATTAAAATTTAAAATTTACAGACTATAGGACTTGCTTGGGAAGTTTGCTTTTGTGGTTTAATAAATTCATAAGTAATAGCCTAGTTTTGACTTTTGCCTTCACTACTTACTTTCTGTGTGTTCTTGGGCAGTTACTTAATAGCTTTAAACCAGGATTTGCTACTCATAAAGTGAGGCATCTGGAACAGATGATTCACAGTTTTTATCAGCTTTGTTCTTTGCCGGATAATTTGAGGATCTTGATTTGTTGGATTCTGGTTATGAAATCATAGATTTTAAGATCTGGGAGTGACCTTAAATATCAGATTTACTAAAACTCCACCAAAACATCATTGGTTGAAGCTAGATGCTAATTCCCTATCTTTATTATTCCTCATAACAGTTCAGGATAGCTGTATATAACAAAAGAAGCCAGTTTGGGGTAGCTTAACCAAATCGTTTGATTTTTATCATGTTACAAGTGTTTGGAAGTAGGTAATCCAGGACTGATATGGAAACCCTAAGATATTGTTAGGAGCCAGACTCGTTTTCCTCAGGTCGGCCATCTTTACTTGTGATTATCAGATGGCTGCTGCACTTCCAGCACTAATTCCTCATTCCAGGAAGGAAGAGAGAAGGGTAAGGTGCAGCAGAGTCTGAGACTCTTTCTCAAGAACTGTCCTGCAAGTACTAACTATTTCTACAAAAGATAAGCATCTACAAAAAGAAGTCCTTTTTTATTGACCCAAACTGTGCCATATGGATATCTCTAGCTGCAAGAGAAGCTAGTAAATATAGTTTTTCAATGGTTGTATTGACACTCTGAGCAAAACTGTGTTTCTGTTGATATGAATGAAAAGAAGGACAACCAGCAATGCATTTCATGCCCCTTAATCCTCAAAGTCACAGAAGAAAAATTGTTCTCAAATTATGTTATAATTTGACACTGCATTTTTCCATTGAAGTATTACCTCTGGAGAGATGTATTCTTAATGAAAGAATCTCTGAAGAAGGCATAAGAGTGCTGAGAAAGTAGTCCACATTTTAAGATGCAGGAATAATAACAGTTCAGTACCACCTGTACGTACTCACCTACCCAACAGCAACGCCTAATAGTCTGGATGGGGGTATAAATCTTGATGCAAAGATAAGTAATAACCTAGGTCAGGGTTGGCAAACTTTTATGTAAAGGGCAGAAAGTAAATAGTTCAGGCTCTGTGAGACATATGGTCTCTGTTGAACTACTCAGCTCTGCCACTGTAGAGTGAAAATAGCCATAAGTGATATATTAACATATGAGCGTGGCAGTGTTCCAGTAAAATTTTATTTACAAAAATAGCCAGTGGGCGAGATTTGCCTGCAGGTCATAGTTTGCCAACCCCTGATCTAGATTTATCTTGCATGATTTTTGTCTTCATTAAGCTAGGGCACTGCAGGCATATTCTAAGGGAAAGATCTTCCCTTAGTTATTGAACATAGCCCAATGCCAGTGTAATTTAGATCGGAGTATTTGGCCGATCTGGGTTTATTACACAAATATGCTGTTTGAGTCTCCCTGGCTCTGCAGAGCACTCCAGTAATGCCATCCTAGCTTCAGGGGCACATACCACTCTAGGTCAAGTGCTGACATTGAAGGAAATTTTGGCAGTGGATGACCGGTCACAAACGCCAGGGCAGATGGAATTACTCTGTGCTTACTCTCTCGCTCTCTTTTTGCAGCTAGCTGGATCACTCTTCAGAGAAGGATGTCTCATAAAGTCAGATTAACAGGGGAATCCTCTTTAGCCAGCAAAGAACATATTTTCCTGAATGGGAGCAATGGGATGAGTTGTCAAAATATCAGTGTCTGAGCTCTAAGAAACAACTTTAGGCCCAAAAGTAAAAGATCAAAGGGGTCACATTAGCTACAAATACAAAGCTCCAGTATCTTATTCTTCTGGTTCATAAACAAGAATTTAAATAAACATGTCTTCTTGGTGAAACAAGGACATAAGCCTATGCTTTATCTTTTTTGCAATATTTCTCAGAACAGGCTTCCTTGCACACTAGGGGACAAATGACAGTTATGATTCCTGCTAGCCACGCATGTATGGTAGTAGAAAAGTCTCCCCACGAGAGACAGTCTGGGTATTCATTCTAGCTCCACATGCAGCCTCCAAGCCTAATTTTTCTTTTCAGTCTTCAGATATAATGCCCACCATGGAAGATTTGTATGGGAATTAAATGAGATACAAAATGTAGAGCTTTGGGGGCACAGTAGGTGCTCAAAAGCTGTTAGTTCTACTTATTTGACACCCCTCAAAAATTCGAACCACTGCCCTATGTGGTTTAGTCACTTTCACGAAGGAAAGAGTGGTTTGTCCTTCTACAGGGGTCAGTGGTCTGTCCTTCTATTATGGGGTGGGGGGGGGCAAATAAATTCCTGTGTGACATGCATAAGAATTCTTCCATGATCCCTTTGCAGGAGAGAAGTGGAATATTCCCGGAAAGCCAAGGCACTCCTCAAAACCCACAATGCAGTGGAAATACTCTCTCCCCACAAAAGGCACCTTGTTTTATAGCCATGAAATGTTCTTTTCCATGGCAGTTGGTGTGTTTTGACATCCACGTAATGTATGGTCAGTGGGAAGGCTAAAGTCCGCATCACAGACCTCTGCCGAGTTAGGTGGACTAAGAAGATTATAGTTTTCAAATGGGGAATGGAGAATATGATCCAAATAAGGAAGTACTTTTGAGGCAGGCGTACAGTAGGGCCAATTTGGAAACAATGACAGTAACAGTGCAAGTGCAGAACTCACATCTTGGTTCTGCAGTTCATGGGCATAGGTTACAATTGGGACATGATTATCGTGGTTTTCTCAGGATAATTTGTCTTCCTTCATATCAGTTATGATGCCTGAGGTAACCCCTGCATCCCACCACCACCACATTTTGTTCTGGACCTAACGTAGCAGTAGGTGTCCTTAGGGCTGTCTCCTAATGCAGCCTGAGCTCTGTGTTGAGAGTCTCATGCTTTCGTCCAAGTGTCTTTCAGACTGAAGGTAGTTTCATGCCACAATCAGACTTTTCTAGTAAACCAAGTTCTACGATTGAGATTTCTCGCCACATTTTTTTGAAAGTTGGAGAAAATTCAGGGAGATCGATGATCAACACAGAACTTTCTAGGAAGTGAAATTGCGGCATTAATAGTTGGTGAAAGCATGGCTTATTTGGTCTGAATAGGGCAGTTACGTAAAGAAGTTAGTCATGCTGCCAGTTGCTGTGGACCTAAGATCTTTGGAGGAATATCAAAATTAAATGTACTGAGCCTTTTCCCCAGAACTGTTATCATTTCAAACACTGTCTCAAGGCAATCTGATTCCAATCCAGCTGGAGAATTTTTCAGCCAACATCACCCCATCTAATGTACATAGAATTGCAAGACTTAAAGGGTAAATGCTGGCAAACAGCATAAAACAATGGTTTTCAGACAACTACAAAATTACTGAGGATGGACTATGTTCGTAAATGAGTACTGTCCCTCTGGAATATGCCGTGGAGTTCATGTTGGTCTTGTTTGTTATTTTGATGTCATTCCAAATGTCAAACAACAGGATATTATGGCTTAGTTAAGTTGCCTAGCTTTCCTTTCCTAGGCAATTCCTGGAACTTGTATACTGCAGCGGCAGTTTTGATCCTGCCTTTCATTTACCAGCAGGATGCAGTTTACTATATTTGACACAGCACCTAACTACAAAAGTGCTAAAGGACTTCAAGAGATCATCTATCCCAAACCCTCACCCCCCACTCCAAAGCCACACTGGATTTCTGATGGATATGCTTTCATTTTCCCTAGTCTTGTGGTTCTCAAATTTAGGTGCAACAGAAGCACATGAGGGCTTATTAAAACACAGAGTTCTGGGCACCACCCTCAGAGTTTCTAATTCAGTAGGTATGGGGCTTCCGTTCCTAACAAGTTCCCTGGATGCTCATGTTATTTGTCAGGGAACCACACTTTGAGAACCATTGCCCCTCCCAAAGTGAGGCAAAGATTGAAAGAAAGCACCCTTGTCAATTGACACTTCACTTCTTTAGTATTTTAATTGACTAAATAATTTAGCAAATCAGTAATCTACTTCCGTGATCAAGGTTAGGATGTGTTTCCAAGCCTAGAGAAAGACTTCAATGTTAACACAACTCAAATGGTATTACCTACAGCCGGAGGTTGAATGTGCCTTTGGAAAGGGGCTGGCTACATTGTGCCCCTCGCCCTCCCCTCCTCCTTCTTCTAATTCTTCTTCTTCTCACTGTTATTCTATATCTTTGTTTCTAGGAGCTTCTGTTGCAATCTGGACTGAAGGCAAATATGGATGTGCAGGGTGGTCTGGCTATTGATATTTCAGGTTCAATGGAGTTTAGCCTGTGGTATCGTGAGTCTAAGACCCGAGTGAAAAATCGGTAAGCATATGTAAAGAACCACAGAGATAAAGTTTTTTAAAAATTTTATTGAAATATAGTTGAGTTAATTTCTGCTGTACAGCAAAGTGATTCAGTTATACATATATATATAGTTCTTTTCCATATTCTTTTCCATTATGGTTTATCACAAGATATTGAATATACTGTGCTATGCAGTAGGACCTTGTTGTTTATCCATTCTCTATATAATCGTTTGCATCTGCTAATCCCAAACTCCCAGTCCACCCCTCCCCCACCCCCCTCCCTCTTGGCAACCACAAGTCTGTTCTCTATATGCAGAGATATGTTTTCGGAATTGTTTAACTTTCCGACTTCTTGAAATCTATGCTTTCTGTTTGTAATCATTAAATCATAGAGTAGGGAGTAACCATGGGAAGTTATTCTTTCCATAGCTTCTTATGAGCAGCTAGGTACCTAATATGACTCAGACAAGGATCTCTTCGCTTTTAAAGACATCCACGGACAGCTTGCACAGTGGATGAGATGTTCATCTTCTCTTGGTAGTTGACAATGCTGTCAGAAGACTTTACTTTTAAGCAATTTTTTTTAGCTTATACCTCTCGTTGGGATTTTAAATCTTTCCTCTTTTGCTATCTTCAGTGGAGAAAAATAAAAAGATGATCACTTTTGTGAGAATCTAAGTCTTAAACATTGAGTCCTTAAGTGTTTCTATTAGTGTTCATTTTTCTAAACAGAATTTTCTCTGCTCCTTTAGTTTTTCTAATTGACCCATCAGATCAAATGAAAGTGTTTTATTTTGAACTTAAAACAATGTCTTTGAACCAATGTGATTGAACTTAAAACAATGTCTTTGAACCAATGTGATAATCAGAAGAATTATTCTTCTGTTTGTTGTAATACTGAGGAAAAGAACATGAAAATGCAATTGATTTTTACTTTTTGGATATTTAAAAATACAGTGGGGCAGAGGTGAGATAGGAGTGCTAAAATTAGATTTTTAGTTTATTTTGAACAATGGATGAAGGAATTGAGAAAAATCAAAAGGTGGCACGTTTAACATGAAAGGTGACCCTCAGTGTTACTAAAAGGAACCAAAGAATGAGAAATGGGAGAGGCTTTCAGAGTGATAAGCGATATAATTTAGGGCTTCCCACTGCATCAGTCATCTTGGTCATCTTTTTGATGTATTTTCTAGACAGAAGTTTACCCAAATTAAACTGAACTGAATTATTTTCAGAAGGAAATCAACAACAGCTACAACAAAAATTTCTGGCTTTTTAAAAGAGACACGGTATCCCTAAGTATCTGCCAGTGTCCACATTATAGCCAATTCATCTTCAATTTTCCATTTGTTCATTTAAAAAATATCTCTTAAGCCTTTGTTGAGTGTAAGATATTAGAAGGTATTCAGGGATTTAATGAATTCAGGGAAAAGGATTCAGGGATTTAAATGATACCACCTCTGACCTACTTTTACACTGGCAATAGCAGCAGGTGTGCTGTGAGAAGCACAGCAAAAATTAGTAGCCTATTAAAAGAGCACGAACGTACAGCTCTGATTTCATCTAAAGTCTGCAATTAAATTAGAGTAGTCCTAGAGGTAAGCCTTCTACTAGGATTGTTTATCCTCTTCATTTTCATCCAAGCCTCTATCCTAGTCAATCCAATCTGTCTAGGTGATCACTGGAGAACCTATGATATCTGTCCTTTCTGGGGCACCCAATATACATGCTGTAGGAATGGTTCTTTGTGATACTGTATTTTTCAAATATCTTGGCAACCATAGACTTCTGTCATCAGAGACCCTTTGGAGAAAGTAATGAAATGGAATTGAGGTAGCTACATAGAAGCCAACAGAGAGATCGTTACCAAGAAAATTGTTGTAAACATCAACTGTCTTCTGGGTGAGCTTATACTTTGTTTTAAGATAGCACAGGTATTTCTGACTTCCTGATAGGACCAGGTCCCAGGCATGTTTTCATCATGGCTCTTGGTATGCGCATACCAAACATTAATGCCTGATAGACATTTCATTCCCACATCTAGAATTGAAGGCTGGGGGAGGACTCAGGAGTAGGGCAAAACTTCACTGCCCAATTGCTGGGACAAACCAGTTCCTGGGTACCAACAGAATTCTAAGCACATTTAGGTCACCTATTAGTCCCTTAAGTGTTTCTTTCCAGTTATCAGCATGAGAAATTCAGACCCTGTGGTCTGTTAGTTCAGCTCAGTTAAATGTGGTTAACAGCTTATTTTGTTCAATTCTTAGGGTAACTGTGGTAATAACTGGTGACATCACAGTGGACTCCTCTTTTGTGAAAACTGGCCTGGAAGTTGGTATGGAAACAGAAGCAGGCTTGGAGTTTATCTCCACGGTGCAGTTTTCTCAGTACCCCTTCTTAGTGTGCCTGCAGATGGACAAGGATGCAATTCCGTACAGGTAAGAAGCAGTGCTTATGGAATGTTCCAGGGCCAGCCCCAGTTCACCAGGAACTTGCACCCAGTTTTGAGCATTCCGTTACAGAAATTAAAGGAAAATGGTAAAAACCCAGTGAAACATGACTTTTCTTTAAATGAGTAAAAGAATAATTGATAAGACTAAAAAGAACAGTTAGTTTCTAGGATACCAAGAAACTGTAATGACTAGTTCATTTGATTCTGGAGACACTATCATATTCTAGCCCAGAAATAATTTATCAAGGCAACAAAGGGATTTGATTTACCGTAAGAATTGCCACACAGTTTCAGCAAAAACACTAGATGCACATTTACTATCAGCTCTCTTCACAGTTGTCTCTTGGACAAAACGTTCAAGACAGAACATCTGACAATCATTTACTGTTGGTTTAAGAGCCCAAATGAATCACAATTTTTAGGTAATCCGTACAACAGCAACTTGACCTGGTTTAAGTTTTGGCTCAAGCTTAAGATTTTGGGATTTTGAATTAAAAAAAAAAAAAAGGCTTTTAGTAGAGTACTTAGTGTCCCAGAAACTAAATATATAACTGTCCATGTAGTTTTCCCAACACCTTATCCACTCTAGAGCTTTTCATTTACACTGTGCCCTTTGAATTTTGTAACAATTATTCTAATAATACTATAGTGATATAGTGAGGAAGTAGGATGCTTCGGGTCTAGGGAGCACTGACTTTTCTGTAGTGGGTGTAGAGGTCGCCTTGACATGCACGCTTAACCATGAAGGGAATCTGTATACTTAAAACAGAGAACCATGTTTTACATTATCTCCTTTGATAAGTAGGGCAGAGTTAAGCACCTTCTTTCTTTATTTTTTTAATTTCATGATCCATGTAAGGAATGCTAGATGATGTAAGTACAAATACGAACAGGTTATGTTTTTACAGAAGAAAAGATTGTAGATTATAGTACATTAAGCTGTTGCTAATTTATTAACCTATGTCTAGAATAAACCTCCATTAATACATTTTAGAAAATCAACCTTCCGATGGTCAAAATGCAGTGACCAGCAGCCCAGGCACAAGGCTAACTGGTTAGGTTCCACATTTCACTTGGGCCAGGGCTCTGGGGATGTTTCCCTGTCAGCATTCTCAGCTTAAATCCAGTTGGATTTGCTCCTTTCTCAAAAGGGGAATGCTCCAGAGGTGGGGCTCCCGGAATGAGGGTGGGGGACATAGCAAGGCCTACAAAGCTTAGCAGCCTCTGCAGAAAGCTGCGAGACATTTGGTCCTTCATTCCAGAAGAATGAGTAACAGCACTCCCGTATCCCAGGCGTGTGAAGAGAAACGCGAAGAAAAAAATCACCCCATTCGTGGGAACGAGAGCTAGTCGTCTTTGGTACTCACATCCTTTCTCAAATGGCTTTGAAACAGAAGCTTCAGGTGTTCACTCAGTACCTTGGCTCTGACGGGGGTGGGGTGACTTTAATATGTGTGTAATTTTGTTATCATTGTTATTATGCAGGCAATTTGAGACAAAGTATGAGAGGCTGTCCACAGGCAGAGGTTATGTCTCTCGGAAGAGAAAAGAAAGCCTAGTAGCGGGATCTGAATTCCCGCTGCACCAAGAGAACTCTGAGATGTGCAAGGCGGTGTTTCCTCCTCAACCAGAGAGTAGTTCCAGCAGTTGGTTTTGAAACTGATGGGGCTCTTTCACTGGAATCCACCTCCCCGGAAGGGATACGATGTGACGTGCCTAAGTACTTGCTCCTCTGAGAGCACAGTGTTTACATATTTACCTGTATTTAAGAGTTTTTGTAAAAAGCAGTGAAAAACCTCACATAATTAAGCTTGGGCCTGAATCATTCAGTACTACCTACAGTGTCATTTTGAGCCAACCTATGTGACACTTTTAGTAGCATTCTTAGTTTCATTGTATCTCTCTCAAATCACATTTAGTACTATGAAAATAGTTCTTCCCTAAGAAGAAACTATTGTTTGTAAAAAAGAAGACACACAGACACACATTCAGGAGAGCACAATTTTGTTTCACCAATTTTCAATCAATGTATATGAAGCCCTTGGTAGAACCTTACACAGCTTGTTTCTACGAAACATGCCCAATCAGGAAAAAACAGACCTTTTTTTCTTGGAGAGGGGAGCATGGAGGAAAGGGATAAGACTTTTAATGGCTTTTGGCAGCCATCTTCAAGAATTAATATTTATCTCTTCTGTTACTTTTATTGAGTATTGAGGTAGGAGGCACGCAGAACGAACACATACCATCTCTCCTTTCTGCTGGCCACGTAGTCAGATCGCTAGAAGAAAGCTAGTGAGCCCTCTGCCTTCTGCCTTACAAAAATGCCGGACTCAGCATATCAGAATTAGAAATATTAATTTCAGGAACTCCATTTGACTTTTCCCTGTGCTGTGTCTCTTTGAGACTATAATGTGGGTCACTGTCCTGTATAAGGGACATCCTCAAATATTCCTCATTTTATTTTTCACTCAACTGTTTTGTGGTGGAAGTCCCAGTCTGTTGGGCTGCAGTCTACAAAAGCCAGAATGGCCGAGAGAATTTAATAATGCTTTGAGAACCTGATGGATTTGGACTTCTAAAAAATGAAATCAAGAAAAGAGTGTCTCTATTTGTACAAATTAAAAGAGCCACGTTAACCATTTTCAAATATTTACTGACAAAACAGATACATGTTTTGATAGCGACAGGCCCAAAACAGATAACAGGTGCTCACTTGTCCATTAAACACACACACACACACACACACACACACACACATGCACACACACACGCACACACACACGGGAAATTTAGCTAGCCCGCCACTAGTTGTAAATTTAAAATGATGTGTGATGAAATAAATATGTGGAATTCCTATTGAATTGCTTTTGTCTTCCATATTTCTCTGTTCCTGCCACTTTCTGAGCCCAGACACATACACAGCTAAGCCTCTGACGCTCTACAGAACAGGCCAGATGCTCTAATAGGTGGTCAGAGCCCTTTGGAAAATACGCTATTGAAAATAGCAGCAGAAGCAGTCAGAAGCTCTTTAGGACCGGCAAGCTTAAAAACAAGCTCTAAGCCCAGTTTTCATAAAGCTCTGGACCTGCGCACGTATTGTTATGCTATTGAGAAGACAGAAAGGAATAAAAACAGGAGGGTTTCGGGGGTACTCTTGGTGGTGGTGGCATTGGCCTTGGAGGAAGCGCTCTGTAGAGATACTCCTGCTGCCGCAAAAACAAGTTGATCCAGGGCACTGAGCTTGAAGATGCTGTGGGCTAAGGAACCTCATCCATGTGACACTTAGTAAATCACAGCTGCTTCTGTGATAATAACTTACTTAGCACGTAAAATAATAGCTTACTTGAGAGTGATGACTGCAGGGTCATGCATATTACTGTTATGCCATTTCCCAACTGCTTATCTGCCTGGCGGAGTCAAATATGGCCACTTATTCGGAGACTGGATGGTACCTACCAACTCGAACATGCTCCAAAGAAAAAAGAAACCTGAAGCATAGAACAAACATTAACTCCTTTCTAGACAAATGAGACAAATTTAAGAGGAGTACGGTGATATTTCACCTTTTATATGACATATTGGAGCCAGAAAGACTTACTTGGCATCCTTATTGTTGACCTGTTTCAAACACCAGTGTCCAGACGGCTGACTTTTGCAGAGGTGGCTGTCTGGGAACTTCACGACCCTCTGGCATGAGCCCCTGTGCCCAGTCAGCCTCTCCTTGCAGACCTGAAGGATTTAGCCTGGCTGTTCTACAAAGCGCTACTGTCATGCCCTGTCTCTCACAGATGTACTGCCCGTGGAAAGTTGCTCTCTGCTTCTTTGAACCTGACCACCTTCAAATACATTTTTATTTTTATTTTTATTTTTTTTGCGGTACGTGGGCCTGTCACTGTTGTGGCCTCTCCCATTGCGGAGCACAGGCTCCGGACGCGCAGGCCCAGCGGCCATGGCTCACGGGCCCAGCCGCTCCGCGGCATGTGGGATCTTCCCAGACCGGGGCACGAACCCGTGTCCCCTGCATCGGCAGGCGGGCTCTCAACCACTGCGCCACCAGGGAAACCCTCAAATACATTTTTAAAGCTAACACTTATTTAGCGCTTGTAAGGGTCAGGTATTTTTAAGCATCTTATGTATATTAAAAATTATTTAATCTTCACAACAACCACATTTAATGGGGAACGTTATTATTTCCATGTTGTAGACTGGCACTGTCCAATAGAAATATAATGTAAACACAGATAATTTGGACTTCTGTTTATAAATATAAACCTGTTTAAAAATAACCATAAATACAAATGTAGATTTGTAATATAAATGTTAATATAAACATAAGCAATTTTAAATTGCTAGTGGCCATATTCAAAAAATAAACAGAAACAGGTGACATGAACTTTAATTTATTTATTTTTTTTTTCGGTACGCGGGACTCTCACCGCTGTGGCCTCTCCCGTTGCGGAGCACAGGCTCCGGACGCGCAGGCTCAGCGGCCATGGCTCACGGGCCCAGCCACTCCGCGGTATGTGGGATCTTCCCGGACCGGGGCACGATCCCGTGTCCCCTGCATCGGCAGGCGGACTCCCAACCACTGCGCCACCAGGGAAGCCCTAGTAATTTATTTTTAACCGACTATATAATTTATTTTTAACCCACTATATAAGTAATATCATATCAAATGGGATATTCTATTTTGGGGGAGAGGATTAGGTCTTGGAAATGTGATATATAATTTGCACCTATAGCACATCTCAATTTGGATTAGCTCATTTCAAGTGTTCAGTAGCCACATGTGGCTAATGGCTACTGAATTGGACAGCACAACTACAGATGGAGAAGCCAGGGCACAGAAGACACTTAACTTACCCCACAGGAGACCTTTTCTCAGCTAGGAAATGGTAAAACTAGAATTCAAATATAAGCAGTCTTACCCCAGAAACTGCTCTCTGAATCCACTATATTTCCCAGATTGTTTGGGTTTTTTTAATTTGGTGCTGAAAGAATACAAATAGTAGTTATGAAAATGACAAGCCTGGAACAGCGGCTACAAAGCTTTAAGCTATGCTACAAAGTTCTGAGAGTCATTGCCCTTTCTCTGTAGTTCTAGGTCTCTTTCTCTGACAGCATCAGAAGTCCCTGTACACTCACAGGTCTCGACATTTTTCTTTGCCAAGTGTCCTGTGTCCCTTCCTCCATGAAAGATGCTTCATCCCTAGAGGCAAGTCTGAATGTGCTACCAGCAAATGTTCATTTTTTTGATAGCAGCTTTACTGAGATGCAATCCACATCACATGCAATTCATCCACTTGTAGTGTAGAATTCAATTTTTCGGTATTATATATAAATATAGTAGAGTCTCAAAGTTGTACAACTATCACTACAATCTATTGGGGAACATTTTCATCATTTCAAAAAGACATCTGTACCCCTAGCTCCTACCCCCAATCTCTTCAGTCTCCCAGCCTGAGGCGATCACTAATCTGTTTTCTGTCTCTATAGCTTTATTCTGGAGATTTCATATAAATGTAATCTTATAACTACATGGTCTTTTTTGACTGGCTTCCTTCACTTAGCATTATGTGTTCAAGGTTCTTCTGTGTTGCAGCTAGTATCAGTACTTCACTCTTTTTTACAGTTGAATAATATCCCATTATGTAGATATGCCATTTATCAGCTGATGGACACGTGGGTAGTTTTCACCTTTGGCTATTATGAATAATTCTGTTATGAACTTTTGTGTACAAATTTTTGTGTGGGCATGTGCTTTCATTTCTCTTGGGCATATACCCAGGAGTAGAATTGCTGGGTCAAATGGCAACCCTATGTTTAGCTGTTTAAGAATTGCCAGGTTGTTTTCTGAAGTGACTACACCATTTTATACTCCCATCAGCAGTATATGAGGGTTCTGATGTCTCCACATCCTCAACTACAATTTTATTATTTTTCTTTTTGATTATAACCATCCTAGTGGTTGTGAAGTGATGTCTCACTATGGTTTTGATCTGCATTTCCCTAATAACTAGCAACGTTGAGCATCCTTCAATGTACTTATTAGCCATTACATATTATTACATCTTTTTTGGAGAAATATTTATTCAGATCCTTTGCCCTTTTAAAAATTGGATTATTTGTTTTTATTATTGACTTGTAAGAGTTCCTTATATACTTGGGGTGTAAGTCCCTTATCAGATATATGATTTGCGAATATTTTTTTTCATTCTGTGTGATGTCTTTTCACTTTCTTGCTAATGTCCTCTGAAGCACAAGAGTTTTAAATTGTGGTGAAATCCAAGTAATCTATGTTTTCTTTTGTTGCTTGTACTTTTGGTCATATCCAAGCAACCACTGCCAAATCCAAGGTCACAAAGATTTACCCCTATGTTTTCTTTTAATAGTTTCATAGTTTTAGCTTTAAGTTAAGTTTGGTCTATATTGAGTTAATCTTTTTATATGATGTGTGGTAGGGGCCCAAATTCATTTTTTTGTATGAGGATACCTGGTTGTCCCAGCAGCATTTGTTGAAAGATTATTTTTTCCCCACTAAACTGTCTTGGCACCTTTGTTGAAAATCAGTTGACTATAAATGTAAATGCTCATTTCTGGATTGTCAGTTTTATTCCATTAATCTGCATGTTATCTTTATCCCAGTACTACACTCTCTTGATTGTTGTTGCGTTGTAGTAAGTTTTGAAATTGGGACTTGTGAGTCTACCTACTTTGTTCTTTTTCAAGATTGTTGTGGCTATCCTGAGTCTCTTGAGTTACCATATGAATTTTAGGATCAGCTTATCACTTTCTACAAAGCCAGCTGGGATTCTGATAAGGATGATATTCAACCTGTGCATCAGTTTCAGAACTATTACCATATTGTCTCCTGACCCATGAATGTGAGACACCCTTCCACTTACTTAAATCTTTTAAAATTTCTCTCAACAGCGTTTTGTAATTTTCAGAGTATAAGTTTCACACTTCTTTTGTTAAATTCATTCCAAGTGTTTTATTATTTTTGATGCTATTATAAATGGAATTGTTTTCTTACTTTCAGTTTCAGATTGTTCATTGCAAGTATATAGAAATACAATTTTTTCTTGTATTTGATCATGTATCCTGCAACCCTGCTGAACTCACTTATTCTAATATCTTATGATAGAAGGATTTTCCATATAAAAGATCACATCAACTGTAAATAGAGATTGTTTTACTTTTTCCTTTCCAATCTGAGTATCTTTAATTTCTTTTTATTGCTTAATTGCCCTGGTTCGAACTTGGAGGTTGAAGGTTGAATGGAAGTGGTAAGTGTGGACATAGCCAAGATGATGGTGCTAGTGAGCATGGTGGTGAGGGTGATAGTAATGAGGGATAATAGTAACCCCCCGAACCCGGAAGGAAGGCTCAAATCACTTGGCAATGATCTGGTTCTATTTTCACTAAGTAATATATTTTAAAATTCATAAAAACTTATTTGAAACCTTAAAACACATTCAAAATAGCCTAAATGCACTCCTGTACAGGGAGGAGGAACAGAATTCGAGATGTCTATCCCGACATTAAGAGTCTGTTCCATACTCAGATTGATCACAGCTTGGTTGCTTCTTCTCATTAATTTAGTTGTCAGCTGAGACAGTGGGTCCAGCAGGGGAGTGGGGCAGGGAGGCCCGGCTTGGAATTCCAGTTCTCCTACCTATCGGTTGAGTGATTTTGGGTATATGACTCTATCTGTCGTCCCTAAAATAGGTATGATGATCCCTACTTCACTGGCTTGGTTTAAGGATTCATTGAGATAATGCGTGTATAGTGTTAAGCACACAGTAGCATTTGATAAAGGTTATTTTCCACTTTCATCAATTTTTTGTTTTAATTTTATTTATTTTTGGCTGCATTGGGTCTTTGTGGCTGCGCGGGCTTTCTCTAGTTGTGTCGAGCGGGGGCTACTCTTCGTTGCGGTGCACGGGCTTCTCATTGCCGTGGCTTCTCTTGTTGCAGAGCACAGGCTCTAGGCGCGCAGGCTTCAGTAGTTGTGGCGCACGGGCTTAGTTGCTCCGTGGCATGTGGGATCTTCCCGGACCAGGGCTCAAACCCGTGTCCCCTGCATTGGCAGGCGGATTCTTAACCACCGCGCCACCAGGGAAGTCCATCAATGTTGTTTTTAATATTAGAGATGTGGTACGCAATGTTCTTATTTACCTATGATCAGTTTCAATAAAAGGGTTTGTTTATGTGTTCTTTCTACCTCTACCTTCCAACTAGTCAGACAGCACAGTGGTCAGGCTTCTCTAACTCTCAGGGCTTGGTGTAGTATGGCTGGGATATCTGCACCTCTCACGTGCAGCATCCGGGAAAGTGGGAAGCAGGGGAGGACAGTAGTGAGGGCGATTCTGAGTAAGACACTCCTGTATATCTGAAATCTCACCTCTTCCACATAGTCCTGCTATATAAACTGCCAAGCCTCTTGGCTTTCACATCTGTGAAATGAGCCTCTCCGCATGGGTTGTTGTGAGGGTGAGGTGAGGTTATGCGCCAGCGCCTGGTACACAGCAAGAACTTCATAAGTGTTCACTAATATTCACTTTCAATGTGTGGTCCGATAGAACTCCTGACAGAAAGCAACGTGTTACGTTATGACTACTCCATGGAGTGAATCTATTTTCTGGACTTTCATCCGTGAGGAAAATGGGTTTTAGGAAGATTACCAGGCTTATTTATTTGCTTATCATGAAAACACTACTTTCACATTGTAAGATTATTCTCATATTTTGTAAAAACATGACTTTCATCCGTTTCTCTACTTGCCTAAATTGACTTCAGATCTCACCAATCCTTTATTTACCAAACTCCTTTGCCTTTGTTCTCTGTGAATGTGAAAATTACCGAGAAAAAAGAATAAGTATTTCCATGAGGAAGCATGGAATGAATCAAAAATTCAGCCTTAAAATAAGCAGGTTCCAGTAGAAAGTTCTTCTAGAAAATAGTAAGAAGGACTCCATATCATAAGTGACAGGTACAACATTTTTGAGAACGAAGAAAATATGGGAAGAAGATTGCCTCTCAACTCAGTCATTATCCTTCTTCAGGACTGGAGCAGGATATCATCTCTGTGTCTAAACTTCTGCGTATTCTTAGTCCCCTTCACCCTCACTGCCTCTTGCTTTTTCTCTGTCAGGATCCCTGTAGGAAACAGGGCCACTGCATAAAACTGATGGCACATCCAAACTGGGTAACTTGAGAAGAGCTTAATAAACCTTAGAAAGATAAGGGCAGGATATAAGGAAACCTCAAGGGTGATACAGCACCTCCAGGCTCATAACAACAGGGAGAAGGAAAGGTCAAGAGAGATCACTGGAACCCAAAGAGCCTAAGCCATGTGGACCTGTGGCCTTGGATTAAGGGACACAAGCAGCCCTTACCACCTCCACCGGAGGGAACCAGGGAAACAAACATCCTGACTTCACTTTCTTTTCTCCCTTGGATCTCCTGCCTATGGTACCCATTGGCTGAGACCAGCCACAAGGCAGGGGGCAAGAGTTTCTATGGACCCAGACTATCCACAAAGTTGGAAAGGGTAGTGAGGGGTTTGCAGGAGAAAATGGAAGAAATCTAGCCCCGGTTTATATGATGGGTTCTCCTCTACAATTTATTAATTTCTTTAATTAATCATCTTACAACGTGGAGAGTTTATTAGGATCAAGAGATATACTAGGTTAAAAAAATTTAGATGGGTTGCCTCAACTCAAGAAACTCAGTGAATTCGGGAAAACAATACAACCACAAATAATTTTAGTACAATGAATAAATGTTGTAAAAGCAATGTGTTCACAATCCTAAGAGAGCATAAAGAGGAGACAGATAAAGAAAAAAGCATCAAGGAGGTGAAATTTGAAGGAGGCCGTATGATTTCTTTACCTCTCTTCATCTACCGTTTCACCAGAATTGGCTTCTTTGTGCATCAGCTTCCTTTACTGTCCAGGACATCTCAGACCCCCAGATGGAGTCAGGTCTGTTTGTCTTCAGCTTGAGTGTGCAGACAGTTCACATTCTCAGAGAGCCTACCGCACAATTGCATATGCTATTTGATGAGATTAGAGAAGAACATAAAAATTGATATCAATAAAAAGTCCACCATTGGAGGTACATTAGGTAACCATTTACCTTCCGTAATGGGATTACAGTTAAGCTAGAATGAGTTAGTAATCCTTTGCTACCCTCCTATTAATAAAAGTTTACTTTATTCACAGTAAACCTGTATGCTATTTTCATCCTTCTGTTTTTACTAGAGAGATTCCTGCCATAATCTAGGATTACATGTAAGAGTTTGGACGTTCTCTTTTCAGAATAGGCTTTAGGTTTAAATTACCTGATTCTTTTGTTGGTGAAAGTGAGTCACCTCCATTCTGTTTCGAGGTACCTATCCCCACTTCTGTATACTTCTTCCACTCAATCTGCCTGAAGATCAACCATGTAAACACAGTCATGAGTAAGATTTCAGTGTGAGATGAATCAAATTATTGAGAAACAAAGAGATGCTTAAGAGTGGACACGGTCTAATGTATTCCCCAATTAGGGAGGAAGATGTCAGCTCTTTAATAAAATCTGAGGGGCCTTGGTGAATACAAAGCACTTACGGGATGAGAAGACAATTCCTAAAAATTAGAATTATTTGTGCTTAACCAAAGTCTTCCACAGTCTCCCTCTACCCTTTTTACTCAACATTTTATATTACACCTGTTAGGCAACATGTACTGCTCTAGGCACTTCATAGGTATCCAATCGTTTCATTCTCAAAACAACCCTATAAGGTAGAAACTGTTATACACCTTTTGTGTATGGAGAACTAAAGAACAGAGATATTCAGTGACTTGTTTAAGATCGCACAGATGGTGGAGAGCAGAGTCAGGATTTAACCCTGGAGTCTCCCTCTAGAGTTTAAGCATGTAACCATTGTACTACACTACCTACCCAGGATCCAGTCTAAGCTCCTAAGCCTGGAAGTCAATTTCTTCTCCCCACTCAAGTTCGACATTTTATTCCAGCCTCATGTGCACTAGTCTTCCCAAACAGCACACCTCCTGTTCCTGCCATGTGCACTCTCCAAGCACACCAACACTCGGCTGTTCCGGTTCCTTGGCTCTCATCCTTCCACCTGCCCTTCTGCCCAAATGAGTCTTCCCAAGCCCAGCTTCCGCTGCATTTCCTATGCATAGAAGCTGCCAGCTACTGAGCCACCTGCTTCCCAGGTACACTTATTACATATACCACCACTTGTGAATTAACCATACCAACCTGCCCTTCTCTCTTTCCTTATGTCATTAAAATTTTCTTTTATTGTGTAAATATCCTATTTTCCCAAATGAAGGGTGAGCTTCTCAAGCTCAGGGCCACATGTATGTCCTTAGTATCCTCCACATAGCACAGCTGGTGTTCAGTAACTACTGAGCTATTCCCCAGGGATGTCAGTACGTTTGTAACTTTCAGGATGCTCAGACTGCCTTCAGAGTGGCCAAGGAGACATTCCTGCTGTCTGTCAGAGCCTCCGTAGTGAAGCAATGTCCCTCATGGCCCAGCGCTCTAACGTTTTCCTCAAAAGAAAAAAAATAAAGGAACAAACAATAAGGGCTAGATTAACTTTGCCAAAAAGAAAGAGAAGCAATATTTCTTTTCTTATGATAAGCAATTTAATAAAATAAACATGATTTCACAAAAGCTCCTGGTCAAAACACAATTTTTTTATAAAATATTTTTCTTAATTACAAAATACTTCAGATGGAAAATAGAGGGAGAAACATCTATGCATTTAAGATCCAGGTTTGGCACTTCCCTGGTGGCGCAGTGGTTGAGGGTCTGCCTGCCGATGCAGGGGACGCGGGTTCGTGCCCCGGTCTAGGAGGATCCCACGTGCTGCGGAGCGGCTGGGCCCGTGAGCCATGGCCGCTGAGCCTGCGCATCCGGAGCCTGTGCTCCGCAACGGGAGAGGCCACAACAGTGAGACGCCCGCGTACAAGAAAAAAAAAACCAACCAAAAACCTCATGGAGGAAAACGAGGGTGGGAGGGGAATCTCTCTCTGGGGATGAGTACACTAACGTGATGGGTACAGAGCATAGTTTTCCACTCAGGACATCAGCCTTTTGGCTTCCCTCCAAGAAAGAGGTCAGCTGGTGGTTGCCAGCGCCATGTGGTCCAGAGCAGTGGGTCTCAAAATTGTGTGCAGAAGAATCACCTGGAGGGCTTGTTAAAGCACAGATTGCTGCCCCTCCTCCCCATTTTGGATTCAATTGGCCTGAAGTGTGCTGAGGATTTGCATTGAAACAGGTGAGGTTTCCCAAGTAAAGCGCGCACTGTTGATGGCGGTCACACTTTGAGAGCCTTGCTCTTGAGAAAAAGGAAGACACTTAAAGTCATAAGAAGACCACCAGTCTCTCCTAAAGTTTGTAAGCAGTGTGTGTGTGTGTGTGTTTGTGTGTGTATTTGGGGGGATTGTTGGGGGGTTGAAAGTAAGAGTTTGTATTTTGGGCAGGGAAATATGTATTTCAGCAAATCACAAGGAGCTTCTCATCCCTCAATCGTCAGGATAATTTAATAAAAGTGCTAAAATGTAAAGTTTCTAAATGAGGTGTTTGCATGTTTCAGGGTGGATGGTGGGGAGACATCTGTGTGAAAAGTTTTAAGAATGTTTATGTCCTTTTATTCAGTAACTCTACCCAGAGGACTTTATCTCAAGGAAATCATCAGAGATGCCTTGGAAAGATTTGTGTTCAGATGTTCATTGCAGCATTTATTTTCATAGCCCCAAACCATAAAAACTAAGTACTTAAAAATATGAGATTGATTAAACATGTTATGATACAGCCATATAAAGAAATTTAAGATATAGCTGTTAAAAATCATTCCTTTAAGAATACTGGAAGATAAGGAGGTAGGTTTATAAATTTATGAAGAAAAAATAGACTACAGAATAGCAGGTAAAGTATCAAATACACTTGCAAGTATTTATTTCTGGAGGCATTTTGTTTAGTGATTAAGAATTTTCCCTACTTTTCAGTTTTTAGAAATTTTAACATTTTCTAAATATCCTTCAAAGAACATTCACTATTTTTATAAACAGGAGATATCCCATAAATGGTTTGAGTATTTTTAAACAACGTGTATAAGAGTGAACTTGAAGTTTTCAGGAGCAGAAATGTTATAATGGAGAGGTATATTGTAGTAGTTAATATTTCTTGAATACAACTACAGGGTAGGGGTAATATATATTATCTCACAATTCTCTCTTTATAATAATATATAGTATGTCACATATTATATAGAATAATGTTATTCTGCAATACTGTATCTAATGTGTGTTTGTGTGGAATATACATGTGTGTATAATAAAACCTGTTTTCCCTCTCTATCCAGTAGTACTGAAGGTATATAAGCCTTCAGGGAAGATTACACTCAAGGGACAATCTGTTGATTGCGTTGTAACTTCAAGGAGCATGAAAAATATATATACAATTTTGCTGTGTCTTTGATGACTATCTTTTCACACCACTTCTGTTGGATAAACTTGCTGCCAAAGGGTTGAGTCCACATTACTTCTCCATACACTCTGCCCCTTATTGCCCTTCAGCAGCTCCCTGCCCCCTACACAACTAAACAGCTTTTTCTTTTTCTGTCTCTTGCTATTGTGCCGGTTTTCTGGTTCTCTTCACACCTAGCCCTCTTTGCTCCCTGCCTGCCCCATGCTGGGTCGCTGGCATGGATCTCCTCTTTGTGGCTGCTGGCCAGTTTCCTCTTTCAATCTCTGTGCATTTGACAAGGCTTACACTGGAGAGCTTCATCACCGTATCAGGCATTCTCACCATGTTTAAAGGCTTCCTGAAATCCGAACCTCTTCATGAATCAGAGCACCTGGCATATAGCAGGCATTCATTCATTCCTCAACAACATTGGTTCCCTCCATGCTGGAAGTACAGCAGTGAAATTCTGCCCTCTGAGATTCCAGCATACTCCTAACACACACAAAAAGCATGCCCAACAAATCTTGTATAGACCATTCTCATTCTAGATTTTTTCTAAAATCTTAGACCGAGACTACATTAATCTAAGAATTAACTTTAAAACTCCTTTATAAAAAAGTATCTGTTTACAAACACCCCTTAATGAGGATGGTGGTTAAAACAAGTTTCCAAATTATTTGACACTCTTTCCATTGAGAGCTGGGACTGTGTTCCTGCCCACTGAATCTGGGTTCTGTGATTGTTTGTCAAACAGAGTATGCTAAAAATGATGCTGTGTCACTTCCCGAACTAGGCCGTGAGAAGTGGGCAGCATCTGCTCCTGTCTCTTGGATACTCATGGTTGGAACCCAGCCACCATGTTCTGAGGAAGCCCAAGCAGCCCAAGGAGAGGCCCAGCTGAAGAGGAACTGAGGCCCTTGGCTGGCTCCAACTGAACTCTCAGCTGATAGCTATCATCAGCTCTCTAGTCATGTGAGTAGATTGTCCCTGGAAGTCACGCTGCCTTCTGAAGCAGAGCCAAAACTTCCATGCCGAGCTCTGCCCAATTTGCAGACTCACAAGTTAAACAAATGACTTTTGTGTTTTTTAAGCCATTAAGTTTTGGGGTGGATTGTTACTCAGCAATACATAACTAGAACAATGGTTCTGGACATAGTGCAGTGGATCTGCTTTAGTAGGGCTTTGTTAGGTGGTTAAATTGCTCTATATAAGAAATAATAGGGGGCTTCCCTGGTGGCGCAGTGGTTGAGAGTCCACCTGCCAATGCAGGGGACACAGGTTCGTGCGTGCCCCGGTCTGGGAAGATCCCACATGACTAGGAGCGGCTGGGCCCGTGAGCCATGGCCGCTGAGCCTGTGTGTCCGGAGCCTGTGCTCCACAACGGGAGAGGCCACAACAGTGAGAGGCCCACGTACTGCAAAAAACAAAAAACAAACAAACAAAAAAAAAAAAAGAAAAGAAATAATAGGAAATTAGAGGATTCTGAGCCAGCAAACTAAGGAGCAGAGGAAGCAGAAGATGAAGAGAGGGAGAGGGTTCTAGCCATAGGCAGGATGGTTAAAGCTCAAATGAACTCAACAACCAGCAAAATTACCTAGGGCCAGAGATGGCAGGGGACTGTATAAGAACAGGGGTGCCAGTGCTCAGGTTTAAGGTGTTTGCTAATGCAGCTGGCTGCTGTCGGGTGAAGCACCTGCTAATCTCCATCCCATGTACCCTAAGCCTTCGGCAAAACCCTGACACACATATACAGTCTCAAGTCTGGAATACTCAGGACGGGATGGGTGTCCTGCAATGAAGCCTGGTGGGGCAATGCAATGCAGAGGAAAGGAATGCACACTTGAGGCAAAATGCAAGAATGGAATTTGAGAATTCACTGGAAACAAGAGCTGGAAGCCAGAGGTGAGCCAGGAAAATACAAGGCCTAGAACAGCCCTCAACTTAATTTCTTGCCCTACAACCCCCCAACCCTGGACATATGTAAGGGATTCTGGATCTGTATGTTCTTGTGGAATGTAGTTTCAAGTCTTTTGGGGGCTTCAATCTTAAGGTTTATAGTGACTTCAACCAGTGCTTGACATTTTACAGTACTGACCCTGCGCAGTGGGTCTCCAGATGTGTGCTTCAGATATTTAGGTTTTGAAGGGGGCAGACCACAATTACTCTCCTGGGCCTCAGTGTGGACCCTCAGGGACACTCGTTGTCTGGGTTGCTCTTTGGTGTCAACGGAGCATCTCTCAACTTGGTAGGTGCCCCTCACAATGCTACTTAAAAATGTAAGCAGTTAGATACCTTCGGTTGATCAGGTGAAATACTCCGGGTACGGGGAAAGACCATACCAGACTCTGACCTCCAGAACTGTAAAATAATAAATTTGTGTTGTCTTAAGCCACTAAGTTTGTAGTTCCCACAGCAAGAGAAACTAATACAACCTGGATGTGAAACATTATAATAGAGTATTTTAGTTAAAGGAAGGATTTAAGTTAGAAGACAGAAGAAAATGAAAATGTCCAAAGCTTTTTTCTGAGTTAAAATAAAGAGAAAGAATGCATGTTTTCTTTGCATTTACTTTTACTGGAAAAACAACAACAACACATTTTTTTTTTTCAAAAAGAGTCAAAATAAAAGACCATTACACAAGATCGCACAATCACAAATGCTGGCAGTTAAAGGTAAGTAAGCTAGTCAGTCTCACAGAGTCCTTGTCTAAGTAGTTTTCTCCACATGCAATCCACTGATAAAGTAATTCTCAGAGCTTTTGGGCTGGATTCACAGTCACAGTGGCCATGCTCACTGCATTCCATAATTGAATCACATCAGACCTCAAGTAGGAACTCTTCCACCAAGATTTCTATCTTGAGAGCAGTTTAAATGTTCATGTTCTTTCCATTTCCCACTGGCTTTTTTCATAGTCAGGGGTATAATTCAGCGTTATCCAATGTCTTTCTCCATTTACCACACAATTTACTCTCCTCTGTTTGGGACCTAACTTCCTCAGTCTTCACATTCTTTTCAACCATCACTGTCTTTACTGTACAATAAGATGACTTCAATGTAAATATAGAAACCTACATCTTCAAAGGGGGAGAAAAAGAAAGGACCACCTGCTAGAAAAAGATACAGGGATGACAAGTAATTTCAGGGAGCCCTGGATAGCACTTTTTGCCATTAATACCAGCTTATAAAAAGCAAGTAGGAAACTTTAAAAAAGAAATCAAATTCAACGTGTTGTGTGTGTGTGTGTGTGTATGTTTTATTCCGCACCATTATGAATCAAATAGGAAAATAACTAATAATATGCTCTAGCTGCAACATAAAACAAGAATGTTAACAGCTTACAAATGCTACTGTGAACATTTAGTTCTCTTCTGAGACAAGGGGCATACAAATGAGTCCAATTTTCAGAAACCTCCCCTGGGCCTTGTAATGACATGTGACACAGACGGACACTTTTTTTCCCCCCCCCAAGGACCAGAGTCTGCAATTCCAATTAGATTCAAGCTCAAGGTACGATTTAGCAAATGCTACATGCTTTATTAATGATTTTATGCACCTGTGAGGTCTACTTAGGACCCAGAAGTTAGAAACAGTCTCTTGAAAATATGTATCATATCTATATGTATACTTCCTTAGGAATTATGTAAAAGTCTAACATAATTTGTGAAGTTGATTTTTATAAGTAGTTTTGTAAAACAAACCTACACATAATTTTTCCCCTCAACAGTACTGATAAAATACAGGGCACCTTTTTCTTTCAAGTATTTGGGTAAAACAGCATACCCTGAGAATTTGGGGTGCAAACCTACACCTTGTAAACTGTAGAATGAAACTCCTCAAGCACCACATTCAAAAATGTATACCGTGATAGCTTTTAAACAGAGACTATTACTGAATGTGTTTTTTCATGCACATATAATATATACTTATCATGAGATTATAGTCAATCTACTTAAGAATCAACACTGTCCTGCACTCCAAAGTGTTATTTCAGGTAGCATGGGCATTCAGTTTGCAGCAAACACTGACTTCCGTTTCTATGGAATATGAAAATAATTAAAATGCATTAAATCTCTTTAAGAGGCTAGAATGATGAAGTTAAATCTGAAATTAAGAAACTTATATCGCTAGATATTTCCTAGTGATACAAGGATGGATTTGAAATGTGTGTTAACATTTAAGATTTATCATAAAGATGTCAAAGTGTCATTTGTTTTAGCTTACTTACTCAATGATATCCAGAGAGCCATACACATACAGACATACGGAGACACAGGCAGACATACAGAGAACCGATATGTTAAGTCACTAACTGCATATCTGGGCTTCATCTCATCCTGAGGGCAATTTCAGTGAGTGCTTTTTAAGAAAAATACATTCTGGTGACTTAGATTTTCGTACGGGTTACAAATTTGTTCAGTTTTCCAAAAACAATTCAAATGGGGCATATTTCAACCTTACCATTTAACCAACAGGGAAAAACAGGAAATGGATCAAGATTTCTACACAAAATGCCCTGTGGTTCATCTGGAAAACTGAGTCACACGTGTCACCCTGAGAGGAAACGGCGAAAGCCAGACTCTGCAATGCTAATTAGATTCAAGCTCCAGGCACTATATAGGAAATGCTACATGCTTTAGTAATGGTTTTGTGTACATGAGCCATAAAAGAGTATTTCAGTAGCTAAAAGGACACTGGTAGGGTAATGGTTTTATGGGTCGGAAGGCTTCATAGACTCTTGGTTTTTCCTACTTAGCTTGGGTTGAAAAAGAAAGGGCACAACTGTTTTATTCAAATATCAATTCAACCTCAAGAAATAATAAAACAATGAAAATGAGGATTTAGATTTACCTCATGTTTTTAAAAATGTTCCTCCTTATCACTCGAGGTGGTAAATGGCCCGGCAGGTTTGATTTGCTTTTTTATGGCTTGATGAAATGGAAAGCCATAAAATTAACAGTAGATGATATGGCGTTCATAGAATACTATTTTAAAGTCACATTTTAACCACTTGGACGTTTACTACATCCACAGCAGCTTCTCAGAGGACACGGCCTCTCTGATAGAACCGACAAATGAAAAGTTCTCCTTTCTTTCCAAGTTTCTGTCCTAGTTTACCTCAATGTGAGAATTTAAGGCTCAGATCTGCTGGTGATAAGTCATGATAAATAGTGATAAATAGCTTATGGGCTTCCCAGACCCTTGGCAGGTAAGAACTCTACCACATGTTCTAGGAAAGAAGATGTCTCTCATTTTGAAGACCTGGCAAGCCGTTGACTACTTGACACGAGCACTGGGTTTTCCTAAAAGTCATGCACATATAATATATACTTATCATGTATATATTACATATACATGATATTACATGATATTATATATACATGTCATTCTAAAACAGTCTTATCAATTCTGGTTCTACCTGCCGAATCCTATCTGAGTTTCACAAGATGCGTTCAAATACGTGAGATTTCACGGTGCTGCTTTAAGTATTCTAAGCTTAAGATCTGAGTCTACTTTCTTGTTTCAATATTAAGTGACCTCTTACCCAGCACATCTCTACTGAAAATGAGGAAAGGCTGATGCTGTAAGAGAAGTTTCCCAGTGGTGAAAAATCAAGCAGGCTCTGGGGTGAATCTGTTGATGTACTTGGGTAAGAAGACCTCTATGACAAAGGAATAACGCTTTCCCCAATATGGCACAAGGGCATCTTTTCCAAACACAGAGACTGTTTCATATTTCATGTTCCATGTCTCAGAGAGGCTATCGCTTCATGTCATAGCTCATCAGCCCAATGACTGATTGAATTGTGACCAGAGCTGACTATTCCTGCCTCAAACTCTTCCTTTTACCCAACAGAACTTCTTTTCAGAGTAAGATCCCTTTAAGGAAGTTCCTGAATGTGAAATTGAGTTTTGTTTTTTTTTTTTAAAGAGTCCAACAGAGATCGAAAGCATAAATACAAAGTAATGAGATTACACAGATCATACAAAAATCAGTCTCTTAGTTTTTCTACTCACACCTTCAGTTATGAGTAGTATAAAATTCTATGGTTTCAAGAAGCTGTTTTAAGCAGAAACCAATATTGATGATCATTAAAATCAAAATAAGCCTTTAAAAAAATTACCAGAATGCTTTATCTTTGAACAAATAAGTAAATAAGAGGAGATTCCTTTAAAAAAAAAGTCTGGGAGAACCTTCCAGTTATTGTTTTAAAAAGTAAAGAAATATTCCAACGTAACATTTGTTGAATATATACTGACTCATTTTTATGATGAGGTAAATATTTATCTGTTCAATCAACTCTTCAAAACTCACCGTGAGCACTCATTAAAATAACCTTCAGAATTGGGCTACAACTGAGTCAGTACTGAATGTCAATGAAAGGTTCTGTGATTTAGATTCTCGACATCTCTTAAAACCATAAAGAGCAAATGATATAAACCTAGGTCACTGCTATGGGTATGGCTAGGGCTGGAGATAATCAGAGCCAACAAATCAGAGTTTACTTTCTACTCCACTGCCCCAAACAGGTCACTCTTCAGGCTCCAAATAATCCGTGAGAGACAGGAGTGTGCAACTAAGGAGGGATCATTGAAGAAGAAAAATAACCCTATACACTCATAGCAGAGGTTGGATTCTGAGGGAAGTAGATATTTTATACCTTTCTGAAACTAAGAACTTAACTTTAAATGCAACCACTGGCTCTCTAGTCTTTCAAGCCATTCTATTTTAAGGCAACAGATAGTGTCATAGCATTGTACCAATGGGAAAGTTGTACCAAGGCACAAAAGTTCAAACCACCTTTCCACAATCACATTTGAAATCATGCTAAACCCAATAAAAGAACATGTAAAACATAACCAAGAGAACGACTAGGCATGATCCAAAATGCAGACCCATCATATTTAAATCCAAACAAGTGCTACAACTCTGCCAGCCAGCCCTGATATATTCCAAGCTTCTGCAGGGAGATTTGTGATCCAAATTACTGATTTGCTCATTCGGTTTACAACAGAACCAATCCTACTCTGTTGTATGATTTGACTGAGCTATGAGAACATGTAAGAGATTGTTTGCCTAGTCACAAATGCAGGAGGGAAAGATGAAGGGAAAGCTTATATTCTGTATTAAAGTATAAAAAGAAATAGTTTTACACAGGAAAAATGCAACCATTCAATCAGCTTCATAAAACTAAAATAACACAAGCTGTCTTAACAGGGTTATTCAGAAAAATATAGGAACTTACACACTTGGTTTATAGAAGCAAAAACTAAGAATAACATATGTAGAGGAAGGTTTCCAGATAAATTCTTAGTGCTGTTACAATGCAGCCTTCTGATTCAAGAAGATTCATCCATCTTTCTGTCTTACTCCTATAAACAAACATAATCAAGGAAAAGATTGTTAGTAAATCTCGCTCTTAAAGAAGGAAGAAAAATGACAAAATACATTTTATTTAACTATTTGGCTAATTTCAGTGTGAATAATGATGAAGTTCACATTTTAAAATGTGTTTGGTGAGTGTGTTTCTGAACCTACTAGACATATCCTACTGACTTCAAGAAATTGCCTCAAATGGAACCCTCTCTTTGAAACTTGAATTAAATACAGTCAACCATTCAAAAATGATTTTAGAGTTAAATATTTAGTTTTACTGAAACCATCCATAACAGAGATAAAATAGTATAACCGATATGTTCCTAAAATATACAAAAATGATATTTAAACTAAATTGAAACATTTGAAATTTACCATGAGTTATTAATCTAGTTAAATGAATAAACTCTATACTCTAAAGTGAACGGTCACTACTTAAATTATGTGGAACTTCACATTGCGCATTTTGTTTAAAATGAGATATACTGGTTAGAGCCTATAACTTAGTTAAATCCATTCTGAGACAAGCATTGACATGTTCAAAAGCTTACTGAAAATTAGCCCTTTCTTTCTGTTAATCTCTTTCTCTCTATGTATCTATTAGAACTTGGCCTAAAGAACATTTTTAGATTAACCTTTGGGAGTTGATATTTGAACGTAATATTATGAAGACAGAAATAGAGTGGCCTACAGGTAGTATTTGTTAGGGGTTAGAAGACTCTAGCATGTGAAAAGTAACTTCTAAGAAGTAGCAAATAACAGCTATCTAATCAATTATAGGCAGAGCAGTGCGGCAAAGGGTATTTTAATCCTGCCATCTAGAAACTGACCTGTGTTAAGTATATACTTAAGGAAAAAGAAGTCTATAAGAATAATTATGGGTTTAGAGAATAGCTCATGTGTATATATTTCAAGTTTGTTGATTTTACTCTTTTGTGTTTTATATCGAGAAATGACTTTCAAGAGGAAAGGGACAGTTGTGGGTTTGGAAACTTCTCATTTGCTAAAAAAGTTTAAAAGTTTTTTTTTACCTTAGGACACACGGAGTAGCAACAGGAAAAAATATATATAATTACAAGGGGGAAGAGAAGAAAATAGACTAAGAAGAAAAGTTTCAATGGGGATGCAAGGATTTAGTGACAACTCAAGCTGAATCCCATCGTGAAGCAAGGTTGGCAAGGACTCTCTGAGCAGAAGGGGGACAGAGAGAGAGAGAGAGAAACAGTGAGAGAGAGAGAGAGAGAGAGGGAGGGAGAGAGAGAAAACAGTACAGGATGGGGAGAGCAGTCTGAGGAATGGAGGAGAAATCTGTTTCTACCAGCTTCTGGGATCATTTTTGGGGATCCATAGTCCAGATACGGCCTTTTCATTCTTTTCCAGGATACTGCTTCCGCTTATATTAACTTTCAAGGAATTTTGTTTGAAACTTTGAAAGTAATAAAATGCTCCAATTCCTATTAAGGATGAAATAATAAAAATTGCCGGTTCAACCTAGCAGAGGGGCACGAAGAAGTCAGTAAAGGGAGAGGAGTGACTGCACTGTGTCACCGGGCAGTTTGGCCTGGATGACTTCCCATGATTTTAGGACCGGAACACATGACAGAGTTCAGCAGGGATGTTGGGTCAGATTTTCCCTTGCTCCACAGAGGTCTGTGCCCAGACTGAGAGGAAAATCACCACATGCAGCTGGCCAACTATGCCCAGAGTTGTGTAACATGCTGGAAAGCCGTGGGGCATACTAGAGGACCCCGACCACAGCCAACTGGCCTGACCCAGGAGATCAGGCAGCCCAAAGGGGACTGCAGAGCTGTGGGCATGACCTCTGGTTTGGGGAAATATCAAGCAATCCTGGGTACGGGTCCCTGGTGCTGTCCTGAGAGTCTACAGGAATAAGGGCTGACTTTCTGCCTTGGTGGAGGGCCCTGAGAGGTGAGGGGCTTCTGAGGCATTGATGAGCTTCTAGTCTCCAAGGAAGATAGAACTCTTACTACATGCCATGGACTTTGTGCCACATCCTTTGCAGTGATTTTACCATTCAATCTTCACGACGTTCCTGAGAGGTATCCCCATTTTACAGTTGAGGAAACTGAGGTCCAGAGAGGGTAAGTCACTTATCCAGAGGAGGAAGATTTTGGGCCAGGGCTGCCTGACTTCATGGTGCAGATACCTGGGTTTTAGTCAAAGCCACACAGTTTCTCTTAGACTGAAAGGCATGAGCCCATCAGTATCCAGTGGGATCCCACGCTCAGGTGACAGACCACACTCACCCATCCCCACATACACACAAAATTATTACAGACCACACACACACTGGGAGCCACAGCCCCTAGAAGTGCTGGAACTGTTTGTCTTTGGGACATAGGAGGGCTAAACTTTAATCAAAAGAAAAACACATACGGAGGCTTAGTATACGCTAGACATCGCCAGATTCAGGGTCAATTTCTTACCTTATTCCCTCCTTCTTTTTTCCCAAATAAGGGAAGAAGGACAATTCACAACAAGGAACTGAGACGGGGAGGGCAGAGAGGGAGAAAGTGGGCAAACTAGGGGTCATCAATAAGAGCATGGGCCCCCAAGCTTGAAGGGCCTGGATTTCAGCTGATCTCTTAATCTGGGACAAGTTATTTTTTCATTTGTTAAATAGGGTTAAGAATAGTACCCACTCGTTTAAAGAATCAAGTAGCACCATGTCAAATCTTAGTAGATAATAAATGATTAATACACATTACTTTTCATGTTTTTATTAATTTTGTAGAGAGTTGAGAAGAAAATATAAGGCAATAAAATTGTAGAGAAAGGCACAAAATAATAAGAATGGGGAAAGCTACCATCCAAGAAAAGAGAAAGGGAGAAAAGAAATGGCAAAAAAAAGACACGAGGAAGATAATAAAATAAAACAGCAGCTGTATATAATAATCAGGAGAGGAAGCCACCATCAAATTAGGGGAAAAAATAGATATAAATGAATTGATTCAAGAATGTAATCATGGGATGAGCTGGAAATGAACTGTCGAGCTTGCAGCCTGCAGCCAGCAGCCTCGTCCGTCACCTGGCCTCGTGCACAAGGCTGCAGAGAACGCAGGTGAAGGAGCCGCAGCTTCAAGCCTGCCCTTGAAGCTGTCCAGTCTGTGGTGACAACAGACTCCAAACAGAAAAGGGAGGAGAAGGGAAAAAGCAAAGTGGGGCTTTAAACTAAATCAACTCAAGCGAATGGGAAAGGAGAAACCACAATAAGGAATTTAAAAAAAAATAGCAAAGAACAGAAAGTAAATTCTCAAATAAAAGGCAAGGGAAGAAAAGAGGGGAAGTAAACTGGGGGCCCGACCCCAAGATGGAGGACCAGAAAGAAGAGTGGCCCTGGGGAGAAAAAGAGAAGGGGACTGGGAAGCAGGAAGAAAGAAGCAAATGGAAAATAGACTCTGGTCTGGGATGATTTAGGTTTTGAGTCCCAACTCTGCCCCAGAGGGACACTGTGACTTAAGAAGGGTCACTTAACTCAGAGGGTAGAAATAACTCTGAGGGGGTGAGAAGAAAAGAAAGACCAACGATGTAGGAAGAACATAAAGCACACTCAGAAATGAAGAAACAAATGGGTAAAGTTTTGCAGAAAAAAGAATAGACATTCAAAGGAAACAAAATAATTGTAATACCTACTGGGTAGCAGGCATGGTGCAACTTAAAGTTTTCTGTCGTTATTATTACACATTTATCTTTATACCCTTGTAAACGGTATTTAGTATCAAGTCTCAAATTTTAAAACAAAAATATGGTATCTAAGTGTCTGGGCAGGAGAAAGCATGAAAGTGAACATGTTAGGGAAGGAAAAATACAGCTACATGTCTCGAATGACAGAAAACAAAAAACTCTCATCAGAAAAGACATCAAAGGTCCTGTGGAGAAGGAACTTTCAAAACTAAAATGAACAAATAACAAAGGCCTGAAACAGAAAAGGCCTAACAAAAACGGAGCGAGTTGTGAAGGTTTGAACTGTTGTGCTCAGCACACTGGTGTGTTATCAATGGGTTCCTGTTGGGACTTCCCGGCCTCTGGGCCACCGGCTGGGAACAGCCTGGTCCATTTATCACAATGTGTGATGTCATTACTAAATACAAATAAAATACGTAACATTGCTACTTATCTTCTGAGATGGGTTGTGACCTGGCGAAGTTTGAGGAGCGCTGCAATTTTCACCACAGGAGGAAGAGAAGCAGGGAAGACCCTACCTATGAAAGCAAAACTAGAGGAAAATTCATAAGAGAATAATCCGAGAGTAGCAGCAGCTGGCTATGCTCAAATCTACACAGGGGAGAAAGAAAGGCTCCCTGTTACAACGTGCAGCTAAAAATAGATGATGAAATACTTATTATTTGAGCTGGAAGGAATCTTAAAGGTTAAGACAGGACTTGAACACTGGTTTCGCAGTTCTGCATGTACGGTCTGTGTCCTCCAGCTGGCTCCTGGGCTGTGGGACGGTACCAGGTCACGTGTGGCTTTATAGCCTCGCTGCAGAGTACACCGTGCCTGGCGGAGTGTAAACATGTAATTCACGTTTGTTGAATGAATGATGGAATTAGTGCTTTTTGTTCAGACGTTCATTTCACAAATGTCTGGAGAGGCAGAGCAGATCCATTGCACTTCTCTGCCGTCCTTCTTGCATTTCATGCCTCCTACCAACAAACAAACAGTGCATGGCGTGGTCCAGGAGCTGGGAGCCAGGCCCATCCTGGCTCTCTCACTCTCTGGGGACCTCAGCAAAACCATTTCTTTCTAAGCCCCAGTTTTCTTCTCTGTGAAATGCTGTGCTTGGATCAAACCATTTATGTGACTTCTAGTTGAAAGGGGCACATAAAACCCTACCTTACCGCAAGGAAAAACTCTGGAGTAAGTCTGGTTTTCAAAGGAAATCTTAAACTGAAAACAGCTTCCAAGCCTTCTCACACTGACCATCCGTATTAACACCAACTGATGGATGGGGGTGTACAATGTAATTTTTGATATATCTGAACCATGTTTAAATTTTTTTCACACAAGGAAAAGAACTATACACTTCTTTTTTATGTATCTGACTTTTCTTTGGAAAGTGGCATAGGACTTTCAGGGTGGTGAGTTTTGAAGGATTTTTATAATGATTTCAGTTATTGTCTGAATTTGGGTAATTAGATTTTTGCCTGTACACAAAAAGCTAATAACTAGCTCCTGACTAGTCTTTCGCTTTCTATCTTTAGGACTAAAATAAAGGTTAAAGAAGGGAAAGCTTTCAAAGAAATCACTGTTCAAATCTCCAATACAGAAAACTCTGATTTGTATTTGTGTCTGATGGAAACAACTCCAGGCCTAATCTCTCCAGGCTCAGCAGACAGGAGAAAGGCCAAAGGCAGCTGCTACAGGACACAATTCGATTCGAGCGTGTGCCCGGTTCCTCCCTCCTCTGGGCCCTGTCCTCCTTTCCCCTTGCTCTGCACCTGCACAGCTCACACAAAGGCCTCGCAGGATTAGCTGCTCCCAGAGAGCCCTAGGTAAACATCCCACCTGTCCAGAAGATGAAAATGCTTTTATCTAGAGGCTACTCTTTTCCTTCTACAAAATGAATTCTCTAAATCTGCCCCTCTTCCACATGCATATTTCTTTATTTTCTACACCGAACAATAGATACATTATTTATCTTTAATCTTCCCTCCCCTCTGTATTTGTGGTCATTACATAGGGCCCGTTGCAAATTCTTGGAAAGGAAATCATCTGTTTCTAGATTGCAAGTAAAATGAGGCTTGTGCTTTCACCTGAATTCTTACAGAAAAACCCAAGGATTTTTGAACAGTGGCCTAATGTTGTCTTGTACTCTGAGAAATGTAATGCATAGTAACAATCCCTTAATTTGGAAAGGTTTTATATTTTGCAATACACTGTTGTATCATCTGACATTCAGATACATTTTGAGGAGTAGAAATTATTGACACATGAGTGTCACATGTGCTAGAGAGTTTGCATGCCTAAGAACACACAGCCGGTGAGAAGACGCTGGGACTCTGATCTAATGATCCTACTTCCTAATTTAAGGCTCTTTCCTTGAAGAAAGAAACAATGTTCCTGTTTGTTTTAAGTACAGAAGAGAGAGGAGTGGCTTATTTCTTTCATATAAG
This sequence comes from Neophocaena asiaeorientalis asiaeorientalis, assembly GCF_003031525.2. Taxonomy (NCBI): domain Eukaryota; kingdom Metazoa; phylum Chordata; class Mammalia; order Artiodactyla; family Phocoenidae; genus Neophocaena; species Neophocaena asiaeorientalis. The sequence goes on along the minus strand of NW_020185337.1, from coordinate 10,494,373 downwards.
CGTAGAAAGGGTTCCTCTCCTAAAAATAAAGGTTCAGTATGATCTTACCAAGGAGTGAAACTCCTCAGAAGCATTTATGATGTCAACCCTTCCTCATGTGAAGAGGACAGGAGAATGAGAGGGCAAATTTCTCCCCACAGGGCTGGCAGCTTTGTGCTGTATCTGAAGGTTGCCCCTGTCTTATGTTTTAGACCTGAAGTGTCCTGGTTCAGAAAACCCGAGCTCACCTTTCCTATCAAGTTCCATGGACTGTAGTTACAGCCAGGATTCCTGTCGGTGAATCTGAGTTAACTTGGGTGTCAGGATCTACATCTACTTCATCTGATTTCCTTTAGAGGGGGCAAGGGGGAGTTGATTCTTTTCTGAAGGGAGAGAATGCAGATAGGAAAATGAGTGCCTTGCAGGGATCACCTGCAGAGCGTAGTGGGTTCAGTCTGAACGAACTGGATCAAACACAGCAGCTCCATTTCAGGAGTCACTGCAGGCCCGGAATCTCCTCCTCCCCTGGAGGTCAAGCCGAGAGTGTGTGTGTGTGTGTGTGTGTGTGTGTGTGTATGTAAAATACCCTAAAGACTGGACTCACCTAAGAAAAAGTATTCTGATTGTCTGAAAACAAAAACAAGAGCTTAAAAATACAGCCTTTTTGTATAAGAAACTCCAAGACGAAGATATGGTGGAGGGAGAGAAGCCTTTCTGTAGATTTTAGAAAACCTCCTAACAAGAAAATGTCAGTCTTTGACTTTCTTTACTCTGAGGAGTAACCAGAGTAACGGTGTCCCCAAGGATTTTCGTGCCTGTCACTGGGGCTGCTAAGAATAGAGTGAAGCTCGCTCACTCCACAAAATCCAGACCGGGTTTTTATTGCTTCCCCCTGCCAATCTTCACCCAAGGCTAACCTGAGAGATCCAGGGTTCACCTCCCTCCCACTCACTGTGGGAAAAACACTCAGGCAATTTGAAAAGGTCAAAGGGGAAAGGCCAGCTGTGGGACTGAGGAGCAGGGAGAGAAGGAAGCTTGGCAAGAAAATTAGCTCCTTAATAATACGGATGCAGTTTTTGTTCTGTTCTTCCGAAATGCCCATTTCCAGAGACAGCCTCCGCTGCTGTAAGTCTGCCCCTTCAAACACAAAGAAATAGGACTGCTGTTAATCCCTTAAACCTGATTATCAAAGTGATGTCCACTCACCAGCAGCTGCGCCCTTCTGCTTTCTGGTGACTGCCCATCATCTGTGTTCCACCACGAAGCTCATGGTGGTGCCGTCAAAGGAGGGGGGGGCGATGATCCGCGGCCCCAGGGGCTGCGAAGTGATGCTGATGACAGGCTTGCCATGCAGCTGGGCAAAGCCCTTGGCCCCCACCAGCTGGGATGTGGCCGCTGGGGCAGAGGAGGAGGTGGGAGACTGACCGGAGGACATGAAGTAAGGGGCCTCGGTGAAAGATGCAGCTGCCTCTTTGCTGGGGGGCTCTGCTGCCAGCGGGGAGAGCTCGGCGCCCCTTGGAGTGTGAGCAATTGGCGTGGGCTGCAGGGCATTGGCGGGCAGCACCGTGGGCAGAAACCCGGGGTAGATCATGTAGGCGGGACCGTAGGCCCCCGGACTCAGGGCCAAGGGAGGCCCGGGCAGGGACATGGGAGCCACAGCCTGCTGCTGGGAGGTCATGGGCACGTCCACATACTGCCCCGTCTCGGGGTCAAACAGTCTCCGGGTCATGGGCTGTACTGGTGTGTCCACCAGATAGTACTGGCCGGTTGTCACATCCAGGAGCATCTTGCGCTGGGTCTGCGGAGGCTGCGGCTGCTGGAAGGGGTCTGTGGGGACCGGAGCTGGGCCCACAGGCGCCGGGGCAGGCATGCCTGGTGGGGAGAAGCAGAGGACCTGGGGCTGCGCCCCCTGGAGGGTGAAGGGCAGCAGCTGCTGGTGGTAGATCGTGGTGGGGGGATGCTCGGGGCTCTGTGGCTCTGCGGGGGCAGTTCCCGTGCCCCGGGGGTCGTCAGGCTTGGTGCGCCAAGCTGGCCGGCTGGTTCCGCTGACCTGAGAGCCTTTGGGGCTACTGGGGACCTGACTGCGGGCACTCAGCGGGGGCAAGCTGCAGAGAGAGGTGGCTGAGGAGGGAGGGGCCTCCCTCCCCGCCCCAGGCCTGCCTGGAAGCTCCCCAGCTGCAGAGCTCCCTTTAAGGGGGATGGTCAGGTAGTTCTCACAGTCGCTATGGCTCTTTTCCAGATGGCTGCCATTCTTCCTGTTGGTCACCTCTTCGAGAGATGCCCGAGTGGCCGGAGAGATCTTGAGAGACCGGAGTCCCTGCGATTTGATGCCCTTTGCCGCCGAAGGGCTCTCTGCAGCGGGGCCTTGTGGGAACTTGCCAGCGACACCCCCAGTTTTCTGGGTGCTGCTGGCGCTCACTGTGAGCATGTTCTGGTGGCTGGGGAGCGGGGGCAGGGGCTGGGTTCTGTCCACATCCTTGTGCACCGGGGGGATATAAAGGGACCGGGGCCTCTCCCTGGCCAGGTTCTCAAAGGCGGCCGCGCGGGCGGACACACTCTCGGCGCTCGGGTTGGAGTTCCTCCGCTGCAGACGCTCTATGGGGCCCCCTCGCAGGACCACACCTGCGCCTTTGTGCCCGGCGCCCCGCTCTTCCGCCCCACCCACCCGTTTGGCCAACTTGTCGGGTTCCCGCTCAGCACCCCCGGCCCCTCCTCTCTCCTCACTGGCGATGAGCGACAGGACGTGGCTGTCGGTCATCAGGGGCAAGGGGTCGCTTTTCCGCTTCCACTCGTTCCTGTTGAAGCTGTACAGCTCTTCCATGGACCTCACGGCCGCCGTCAGCTTCTCCAGAGCATTGCGGGATGTCTTGGGGCCCCTTCCTTCCTCCTTGACCTCCTCCTCCTTGGCCTTCTCTGGGGTCTTCTGAGCCTTGGAGACGATCTTGAGCACGGGCAGGTACGAGCCCTGCTCAGGCTTATTGGGGGCGATGGTGGCCACGGGCAGCCTGCCAGATGCCCTGTGAACCAAGACTGTCCCTTCTGGTGAGGAGGAATTCAAGGCCCTGCTGCTGCCCTCCACGCCCACGTTCTCCCTGGGCTCTCGGTCTGTGCCGTCTTCCCTCTGGTTCACCACAGCCTGGCACGTAATCACCATGGGGGACAGGGATCCCGATCCACCAGCTGCAGGAGCCAGCTGCCTGGGTTTGGGCCCAGTCAGCCCCTGCTCTGGGGTAACGCTGCCCTTGTCACTGCTGTCCCCTGACGCTTTGATGAGTTTCCGGACATCTCTTACCTGGTGGAGGGGGCCTTGGGCCTTGGACTTGTCCCTGACATCTCTCACCTGGAACTGGGGCACTTTTTCCAGGTTGTCCCCCCGGAAGAGTTTCTGCTGTGCCCTGCTGTTGTCCTCAGTGGTCTTGAAGAGGTTCGAGGCGCTGCCACTGGCCAGTTTGGGTGTGAGCAACTTGGCAATGTTGAAGTCCGAGCTCGGCTGTTGCACGCTTCCCAGCCGGATCTTAATTTCGGGAGCCTTGGGCCTGACCACTGCTGTGGAGGTGGCCTGGGCAGCGGGGTGCTTGGTGGCCTGCTTCCCCGGCTGCTTGTCCTTGGGTGTCTGCTGGATGTTGGGGACAAAGAGGCGAGACATGATGGTGGACTTACTGGCAGAGATCTCCCCGAGATCAGCCCTCCAGTCGCCCCCTTTGGGGAGTTTCAGCTTCCCGATGGGGGCCTTTTCTTCCCGCTTGTCAGCCTCCTTCTCCTTCCATGACCGGAATGCACTGTTCTGACTACGGAGGAAGATGCTCTTGACAGTCTCTGACGCACTCTTTTTAATTTCACACACTTCTACTGGGGGTCCATCGGCGAAATTACGGCCGGAGCCTGCATGGCTCTCCCGAGGGGCACTGGCTTTGAAAACTGGGGATTTAGACCCAGCTACGGACCCCTCCCCACCTGCATCAGACACGCTGACCACCGTGTACTCAGAGCCGGCCTCCGAGTGGCGAGAACTCTGCCTCTGCAGGCCCTTCTCCCACTGCTTCTCACCCCCAGGGGGAGGGCCCTCCGTCTCCTTGGAGGTGCTGGAGAGGTTATGGTGGGATGTGTCACTGACTTCTCCCCTCTCCATTTTGAACTCATGTTCCCGCTGCATCTTCTTGGAGATGACGTTTTTGAGCAGACTGGAAGCAAACTTGGACTTCTTCTGGGGGCCGTCAGCTCGGGAGGCAAGCCTGCTGCCCTCAGAGGTCTCCGAGCCATCATCCGTGTACACTGACCCGGGGCCCTTGCTGGGGCCTTTGGTGGCCCTGCAGGGCCCCGCGGCGGAGCTGGCTTTGCTCTCACTGCGTAAATTCAGAGGCTCGAGAAGGGTGACCACGTGGGAGCCGGACTGGACCTGCTTCTGGAAACACAGAGGTGTCTCCACGTGTTTGATCTCCCCCTCGACTTTGCTGACCACGAACTCCAAGGCCTTGGTCTGGGACTTCTTGGACTGGATGTAGAGCTGGTCTGCGGTCGTCCTGGCCCCACTGCCCTTCCTCAGACCCGCAGCCACAGAGGCGGCGCTGCTCCTGAGGAGACTCTGTTCCACCCTGGCTCCAACGCCTGCGCATTTCAAGTCCAGGAAGGCCGACCAGCGCCCAAAGCCGACTTCGGAGAGCGAGGAGGACTCCCGGGAACTGATGTTCAGAGCCTCAAAGTAGGGGTAAGCGAGGCTCCGGAAGGCCCGGGAGGTCAGGTTACGCACCTCTTTGTCGGCGTCGTCCAGCTCGCTCACGGCACTGGAGGCCCCGCTGGAGGAGTCCACCAGCTCCTTCGCCCGGACGGCCCCGCACCGCGTTTGCAGGCGAGCAGGGACGGCGATGAATTTCTTTGCATGGTCCTGAGCCACGGCTGCAGCCGGGTCTTGCTTCAGTGAACTTGAATTGTGTTCAGCAGCTGTAGAGACGCGGAGGCTCATGTCGCCTTCATGCTTGGCAGCGTAAATAATGTTTTGCTTTGCACACACGTTGCTAGGCTCATTTATAGCCCGGGAAGTCGGTTTGATTGATAGGAGGATCTGGCCTGCTGCACTCCCGCAGCTGCTTGCGGCGGCTGAGGCTGCCTCCAGTGGCTGCAGCAAGGGCTCACACGGGGTGGCAGTGCCAGGCCCCGTGGCTGGGGGAGTGGGGTTGCTGTCCGAGGGGCCGCTGCCCACTTCCGTGCTGCTGGTGTCGCCACCGCTGCTGCCCGCGCTGGGGCGGGCAGGGTCACTGCCGGTGGGGCTGGGTGTCCGGGTGGCGTTGGTGCTGGGAGCGGTGCTGAGGTAGCAGCTGTTGTCATCGTCCTCTTCGCTCGGCGTGGTGACGTCCTCTGGGGTCTCGTCGCTGCCACCAAAGGAAGCATAGTCCACGAATGAGTAGATCACGTTGTTGTCCTCGAAATCCCAGCGGGAGGCCAGGCCCACGTCGAAATCCGTGTCCTGCTCTACCTCGCTCAGCTGGATCTCGTGGGTGGTGATGTAGTGAGCCTCCTGATTCTGGGGGGGGTCCCTGCTGCCCTGAGACTTGGTAATCATGTCTCTGCACTCGGTTCTCTCTCCTCCTCCTGGTTTTCCCCCTTCTTCTCCTCCCTTGGGCTGGCAGCTCACTGCGTTCTCACCACTGTCACTCTCAAAGTCTAACAATGAGGACGAGGTGGCCAGAGCCCCTGTGGATGTGGTGGTATCACCCGTCTTGGAAAGGCCACCTTCCTCTGCTTTGTCCACCAGGGCGGAGGAGGGAGACGAGAGGTTGCTGCCCTCATCAGTGCCGGAGAACTGGGGTCCGGAGGCTTCCAGGGAGGCAGGATTCTTCTGGGGGGCTGGAGCCTCACACTCTTGGCTGCCGGCTTCGTCTTGGGCTTTCTCCTTGGGGCTGCTAGAGCCCCTCTGATCCCCCGGGCGCTGCTCCAGAGTAAGTCTCATGGTCCGGGGACTGTCCCTCTGCACTCCAGCTGAAGTGCGCATCTCCACATATTTCTCTTCTTGCTGCGAGGAGGCCGATGGCTTGAGAAGTGGCCGCAGCTGCTGCTTGAGCTCCTGGCGATCTTGAGCTCCGCTCACCCCCTCCCTGACCTCCTTCGGTCTGGCCTGCAGATTCAGCTCAGGAGGGGCGCCTTCCATTCTGAGCCCTCGCCTAGGTTTCAGCGACAGGAGAAGACAGTGGGGAGCACCGGGGCGGTCCCGGGCCCCTCCCTGGCCCTGGAGGGGCTGCAGAGTAGCCCGAAGCAGGGTCCCACGTGCCTGGATTGGCCCCAAGGCTATAGGCACCACTGCCGCGGCTGCCACCACCTTCCGGTTCTTCAGCCCCTGTGGCGGGGCCCGGGTGAGGCTGAGGGAGGAAGGAAGGCTCCTGGATGGGACGGCAGAGGTGGTCTGTGGCCAGGGGGCTGCGGCTCCGGCCGAGACCGTGGCCAGTTTCCCGTAGCTGAGCTGTTCTGTCCAGTTGTTTGCCTGGCACCATCGGCAGCTAGGAGTCTGAATGCCGTCGGCCACGGAAGGAGCAGCATCTGTAGGCCGACCCCGGGACTCCCAGAAACGAAAGGAAAGTATGTGCTGTTTCTTGTGAAGCCGTGTTCCTTTCCTGGATGGGGTAAGAGTGGGTCACGTCATTCCAGAAATATTTTTAGTGTCTATTCCCTAGTCATACGGAAACCACACTTGAGGGTAGAGAGAAGAGGCTCTAAGATGACGAGAGAGTGTTGGGGGTGGAGGACGCATGTGGGTTCTAACTGAAATCAACCAAATGTCCTATGTAATCTATTACAGGGATGTCTAGCAAGTATGAAATTGTTCTTTACTGACTGTCATCTTTCACTCCCAAGTCTGATTAGATGTTTTTTTCCCCCCTTGTTCTTAAATAAAACCCAAATTCAGCATTGCATTTCAAATCAATTAAGGACAGCTCTGAAAGACTTCAAAATCTCCCTTGAACATATGGTAGCTTTAAGTTTGTCTCAAAATCTATGCCTTTCCTTTCTCTTTCATCTCAAATCAATCAAGTTCTGGTAATAAAACTTTTCACAGGAATAAAACACTCTGTCCTTCCTTCCCCAAAGTCCTACTTTATGAAACGTAATCTGTTTGTTTAAAAATAGGAAGAAGCCCTTCTAGAATCTTTCCTGTGCACTCGAAGTGTACAGGGGCAATTTTTAAAGACTTAGAACTTAACACTTCAAATGAACTTTTAATTATAGTCACTAAACAGGAGCACATGGGTTAAAAGTGACACGACTTCAAATCCCTACCACCTCAAGCAAGTTCCTTAAACTTCTAACACCGTGGCGAGACAATAAACCTCCACTTAAATATAGCCTGGGCTGCAGCCTCACGGGTCAGTTACACTGGCTGAATCCCAGACCTGCAGGGCACCAAGTCAAAAGGCACAGAAGAGCGACGAATACACTTACCCTTCATGAGTACAGTACGGCTTGGAGGGAGGTTCAGAGAGGAAATGTGACCCACTGGCATGCCGCATGGCAACGAAGCCCAAATCCCAGTTCACTGGCTCTGAGATCCTTCCATTTCAAACAGTTCAGTAGTTGTGTAAATGAATTTGCCAGGCAACCCAAATGGGGGTTCTGTACTGGCCATCCTCAGAGCAGATCCCTTGGCTGCTATCCATGGAGAACCACGACTCTTGGTTTGGTGAGATCTGGCCCTCATCGTCTGCCAGGCCCAATTCCACCACTATACATAGTCTATGTGTCACTTATGCCGATTGAATAAAGCACTATTTTAAACATTCACATTCGTGGGGAACAAAAATAACACCATCAACCATCCCCTTCCAACATGAAGGCAACCCTCACACAGAAAAATGTTCCTTCCTCTGCATGGGCGTGGGAGGAGGCATGGAGTGGGGGCCCCTAGCAACTGAAGCATTGCCTTCTCATCCTTGGGATGTGGACGGCACAGCCCTGCCATTCTCCCCAGGACAACTCCCTTCTGCCCACATCACTGCCATTAAAAACATGACATAGGGAAGGCTGGCAATAATACCAAGTATCACAATGTGGACATAAAGCCAGAGCGCTAGATGAAGAGAGTAAAAGAGAAAAGGAAACAGAAGGAAACAGAGAGGGGGAGAGAGGAAGGGAACGAAAGAACAAGAAGGAGAGAGAGAGAGGACTTGCTAAATTTGCAATCAACTGTTTTGATTATGGAGAACCGTGTGTAATGGCACAAAATCGTGGATTCTTTTTTTTTTTCTGTAGACGGACCTCTCACTGTTGCGGCCTCTCCCATTGCGGAGCACAGGCTCCGGACGCGCAGGCTCAGCGGCCATGGCTCACGGGCCCAGCTGCTCCGTGGCATGTGGGATCTTCCCAGACCGGGGCGCGAACCGGCGTCCCCTGCATCGGCAGGTGGACTCTCAACCTCTGTGCCACCGGGGAAGCGTCCTGGATTCCTAATGATAATAAAAATTTTAAATCATAATAATTACAATATGAGTTACAAAGTGTTTACTATGTGTGAGACGCCATCTGAAGCACTTTTAAATGTGTCTGTATTAATTTATTTAATTCTCATTACAATTTGGTGAGTTAGGTACAATTATTGTAGTGGTTTTACAGATGGGAAAGCTGCAACACAGAGATGTTAAGAAATTGTGGAGCAGAATTCAAACCCGGGCTGTCTAGTTCCAGACTTTGACCCTAAACCGTGATGCTGCAGAGCCTTGCTGACTTCCGCGCTCAGATACTCTCTAGGGCGCCCAGATGCTCAATGAGACGGGAGCAACGCATCCTAGGCAACTTCACCTGCATGACCACAAGTCAACCACATCACCGTTTCTCAGTTTTGTTTTGTTTTGTTTATATCATCAACCTGTGTACACATTATGTATTCAGGGATTAAGGAACATGAGCGTATACGTAAAATGAAATAAAATATAATCGGCTCCTCCAGGCAAGTAGAGTGTTCTCAATGCCCCATTTTAATTTTGCTTTGAAGCCTTGGACGAGAAACCCTGAACACTTCCTCAAGCTCTGTGGGCCATGCACACTCCACAGCTGAATAGAAGATGGAGTTTCTGCCCATCAAGGCAATTATAGTCTAAGAAGAAATTTTTCCAGCACTTTCCATATGGCCCTGTCTGTCATGACAACTCAGCAGATTTTAGAAGTTTTGCCTTGCAGTTGGCAAAGTACAAAATTGGAAGGTCAGATGCCCTGGATGTAGGTTAAAGCATAATTGTCTAATGCCCTGAGTTCTGGAAACTTACTTCCAGAGTTTTGCTTCCTCCAGAAAGTGCACCCCTAGCCAAAGCCCCCCAGCAAAGAGAGAGGGTTATCCTAAAAGAGGTACTTACCTCCAAAATATCCGTGTGCCTCCTTTTCTCTTTTCTGTCTAAGTGAATGCCAGTGTAGGAAAAAATCCGTAGAAAAACCTTTTTTAGATAAGGTCAATTTCCGAAAAGTGGGGTTTAATTCAAACCACAAATTCTATTTAAAAGTCAAAAAAAGCAGAGAATTTGGAGTAGGACAGATTCTATTAAAAGATTTTAAAAAAAGAAACTCATACATGGAAAAACAAAGACCAGTTGTAGGGTAAAGTAAAACAATTAAGAACACCAGACTTCTGCCCTCTGGCATTTTCAGAGCTCTGGATCAGTGTGTTACAATGCAGTACTCTGGATTCTTTTGAAAAAGACTTTTGTCATTCATTAGCCATAGAGCCTTTTATTTCCTCACACGACTACAGTCATCTTTTTTTTTTGGCAGATGAATTCAGTGGTTGCCTACCTGATCTCAGCTCTTGAGCAATTAACAGTGACTAATGCCACCAGCATTAAACCATGTTAAGCAAGCATGCTTGCCAGACCAGGCAAGGTATACTCGGCAGACAGCTTTATATGGGAATTCAAAGAGCAACAAAAAGGAAATGACTTGTGTCATTATTTTTATCTCCGCAGAGAAAGTTTCTTAGCATTCCCTGAAAGTCTTGTGAAATGTATCATAGTAGGGAAAACTTTAACATGATTAAAGAAATGAAGAATGAAGGCCAGGCTATCCACCAACTGGTAAAAGGGTATGGTTATGTTTCAGGTCTCTGACAGTGACATAGTATGATAGACAAACACCTCATTTGAAAGGAAGAACAGTTTATCAGAGGTAGACTGGAAGAGCAGAAATGAAGAGGTAGGTTTAAACTCTGGCTCAAACTAGGAGTTGAACAAAAGATTTTCCAAACAGAAACAGTCTCAGGATTCTCTGGGGTACAACAGGAGAGAGAAAGGGAGAGAGAGACAGAGAGACAGAGAGAGAGAGAGAGAGAGAGAGACTGATTACTTTATATTTTGTGTAAGGCTTTCCATAAACACCTTCACGCCTATCCGCGAACACTGATGTGAAGGAGGCTTTGCTACAGGCCGCTGCTTAATGCCCAGAGTGTAGCCAGCTGTTCCTCTTCCTGGCCCAGGTTGACACCTGTAAGAATTACATCTGAAGGAGCGGCACCATTTTCGTTTGTTTGTTTGGTTGGTTTTTTGGCTGGTTGTGCCAGAGTGTCTATTATTTAGTTACTGATATAAATGTTTTACACACTTTAAATCTTCTCAAAAACACCATGCAAGGGCAATTATTATTCCCATTTTATGGATAAAAAAATTGAGTGAAGACATGTAACCTGGATGACTTTTCACAACTAGTAAGTGCTGGAACCCTCACTACCTGGCTTCGACTGACTCAAGCCCACACTCAGTTGATGGTTGAGCTTTCAGTCCATGAGGTGGAGGTCACAGGCTCCTTCCCAGTGCTGGCCAGTTAGCTGTTCCGCAGCCTCCACCAGCTGCCTGCACATGGGAGAGCTGGTCACCATGGAGACCAAGGAAACGGAGTGGCAGGATTAGTGTAAAACTATCCCTGTGAATAGAAAACAGCATGTCCCGTGAGGATGAATAAATATCTTCTTGTGCAAAGAAGAGCACGTTATCGTAGAAGCGTGCCGTGCACACTGGAGATGCAGCCTCTTAGCTATGCCCTTAAAACTTGGAAGGACAAGAAGGAACAGTTCACCACCAGAAATAAAATGTTCACAGACACAGGGCACACAGAGGGCAGAGGTGGCGCGAGAAGTCCTTTACTTTTCCCCTTGAGTCAGGATGTGTATTGGGTGTTGCTCCTCTCTGGTCCCTCCTAGCCCACCACCTGTCTCAATGGTCTCCTGCACATTTGCCCTCCCTTTCCCCAGACCCATGCCCCTTCTTCTTCCTCTTTCTCAGTAGTTTCCATCTCACTCTCTCTTGAGGGAGTAGTGGAGTTTCGGATGTTTCAGATCTTACTGGATAAAGAAAAATTATCCCTTCCAGACCAACCTCAAAGTGAAACTTGGACAGGACAAATAAGTCTTCTTCTCTGGAATACAGACCACTTTGAAGAGCCTAACTCTAAATGTTTGTCCATCTCACCCAAGGCTGTCTGTTATCCTAGCCTGTAGGAGGCGGGAGCCTGAGAGGGCTGTTGCTAAGGTGGCCTCCTTGGTCTGGGAGAGCAGGTCACGGAAGGTGCCTTCTTAGTGTTTCACAAGTTACTGTAAATTTTTTCTGGTTGGTGTTGAAACAGAATTTAAAGCATCAATCAACTCAGCTGTCTGTCTATGGAGTAACATCAATGGCTTACTTCTGAGACTTTAGAAAGGAATTTTTTTTTGCCTTTTAATTCTTGATATTGCATTTTGGGGGCTAAAATCATGTTTCTGTTTTGTGTTACTCTGGAAACGATTTCTTCTCCCCACATTTCTGATTTCAGACTGCAGCAATTTCAAACCGGATCCTTTAAAGATATACTCAGTATTTTATTTTTCAGCTTTCTATTTTCTATGACTATTTGGAATCATTATGAAAATTAATAGCTCATTTCTTTCCTTGCTTCAAATCTCACATTTAAATCTGCTCAAAATTCAAGTACTGAGATGCAAATTAAACAACTTTTTAGAAAACAATCTGACAGTTTCTATCTATCATACATAATAAGACCATTAGGGTTTAATAACATATGTACAGGAACGCTTATTGCAATGTGTTGTGACAGCAAAAATTTATTGGAAACCATGTGAATATCAACCAGTAGAGGACGGTTGATGGATTACAGAGCACGCACGCTAGAGCTCATTGTGCAGACATCCATTCTTCAGACACTAAATGAAGAGAAACATATGTTCCAATCTTGGAAGAATTTCCATGAAAAGAAAATTACAGAATAAAAATGTATTAGTATGATTCTACTTCAAAAACAATAATAAAACCTAGTGAACATTACTTACCGTATAGAAGTATAACACCAAACTGACATTGTTTTTGTATATGTAGGAAGGTAAGATTGAACAATTATTATTAAATTTTCCTTTATGCAGCTCAGTGTTGTTTGAACTGTTACAACAAACAAGTTTTTCTTTTATAATAAAAAAAATTTATTTTGGAAAAATTTCATTTCTCTGTAAACTTTCCTTAAGTTAAGCCAATGCAGCTTAGAGTGGAAACAAAGACAACTCACTGCAGAAGACCAAAGAGACTTTTTAAGTTTACTTTCTTATTTCATTAATGTAGGAAATGAAGTTCAGAGACTATAAGTGACTTGCCCAAGGTCACACAGCGGCAATGATTGGTAGAGGAGGAGTAGAATCCATTTCTCCTGACTCCAAATTCAGTGCTTGTTCCTGTGTTGCTCAAACTTAGTCATCGAAGTGACCAAAGGGAATAAGAGATCAAATTGCATTCTCAAAAAATTGGGGTATGATCCCTAAAAAGGCAAATAATTTTATTGTGGAGTTACGTTTTACCTTAAAAACTAATGTCAATTAAATAAACAAACTATTGCCACATGCAGCAATGTAAATGAATCTCACAAATGTAATGTTAGGAAGAAGCCAGCTGCAAAGAGAACATACTAAATGATTCTATTTATATAAAAATCTGAAACAGGAGGGCTTCCCTGGTGGCGCAGTGGTTGAGAGTCCGCCTGCCGATGCAGGGGAACGCGGGTTCGTGCCCCGGTCTGGGAAGATCCCACATGCCGCGGAGCGGCTGGGCCCGTGAGCCATGGCCGCTGAGCCTGCGCGTCTGGAGCCTGTGCTCCACAACGGGAGAGGCCACAACAGTGAGAGGCCCGCGTACTGCAAAAAAAAAAAAAAAAAAAGCTGAAACAGGACAAACGTATCACTGGTGTTGGAAGTCTATCAGGATGCTGGTGACCTTCGGGGGTAGGCTCAGAGAATGGCCAGTGGGGCCTCTGGAGTGCTGTAAGTTCTATTTCTCCATCCGGTGCTGGTTACATGGATGTGTTTACTTTGTGAAAGTATATTGAGCTATATGCTTACGATTATTCACTTTTCTGTACACACGTTACACAACATGTTCATTAAAATATTAATGTGATGTTTACAACCATAATATACCCATATCTAATTTCATATTTTTTTTCAAATCTTGAAAGAAAGTTGATAACTTGTTAAAATGTTCAGTATTTGTCACTTCACATTCCCCTTGGCAAACTCCAGGGTGTCTCCAGATGCACCAGTACCCCTGGTATTGATGAGAAGCGAGGAGTCATGGCCATCCTTAGGTGCAGCAGAAGTCAGGATACTTGGGGCCGATCAACAGAGTGTTCCAGAGCTTGGGCACTGGAGTTACACTGCCTGAGTCTGAATCACGACTCCACCTCTCCTAGCCGTACAACTGAGAACAAGTAATTTAACTTCCCTTTACCTCAATAGGGTACATGTCAATAGAGCTGTGAGGATTAAAACTGGATAATCCACTTAAAGCACTTAGCACAGGGCCTGGCCCAGAGTAGGCACGGAATAAATGTTAATTATTGCTAACTCTTGTTATGCTATGTGGAAATTTTAACCCTTCTCTACCTACATGTGTATCTCCCATCTCCACCTCCCAACCAGAACACCACATGTTGCTTTATACGTACCAAATGTTCAATAGTTTTTAATTGAATTGAATCCAATGCTTCCCCGTGGTCTGTAGGAGAAAGTCCAATCTCCTAGTTTTCATTTAAGGTTGTCCCTCATTTCATCCCCATCTATTTTCCAGCTTCAGTTTCTTCACTCTTCCATACTAATCCCCTGTCCCAATCATGCAAGTCTAAAAAATTGCCAGACGTGCCTTGCACTTTTGTATCTCAGAATGTTTCATTGCTTATGTCTTGCACTGTCCCCGCTTCCCATAATATCCTTCCTCCTTCTCTGTACCTTCTATAATTTAACCAATCTTTTAAAACCGAGATTCAACTGATCTCCTATAGCAATGCTTCTAATCTTTTTTGACTTACAAAACCCTTTGAGAATTTGACAATAGCAATTTGACAATTCTCTTTCTTAGAGAAAATACGTACACGCATACAAACCACCCGGTTCTGGAGGTTTCACAATCCCTCTGAGTCCTGGTCCAGTCCCCCACCTGTGGTCCTTAGACTACTATCACCATTATAAAGTGACTCTTATTCTCAATGCCCATAGTAATCCCTCTCTGGACTAATACATTGTCCCTTCTTTTGACATTTATTTTCACTTTTTTGTGTTTTTCCTCACACCCAGAATGTAATTTTCTTGAGGATAAAGGCTTTGTCTCACACATCTGTTTGCCCACAATGACTAGACAGTATGCCTTGAACATAATGAGTCTGGAGTAAAAATGTGTTGACTAACTGTTCACGTATCATCTGTCTTCTCTCCTCAGGTGATCTCATCCTGGCCCATGGTTTTAAATGCTTTACGTTTGCTGGTGCCTGCCAATATTATGCCTTCAGCCTAGCCATTGTTCCTCAATTTCAGATTCTTATACCCCGTAGGCTACTTGACGTTTTCATGTGAATGTCCAATAGGCATCGCAGATATAACATGTCAAGAAGGGAACTCGTGGTTGTTCGCACCACCCTTCCCCTTCCCCAGACAATCTTATTTCTATCCCAGGCTTTTCCATCTCAACAGTGGTACTTCCATCAGTAGGGAAGCTGGTCCTCCCTTTTACTCTCCTCATCCCCATCCCATTCTGTGGTAAAGTCATCTTAAATCAATCTCCAAAATATATGCCAAAGCCATCTCCAGAGCTGACACCATGGCCCCCGCCCTCACAGCTCTCACATGGCCCCCAAACTGCTCTCCCTCTTTTCCCCTCAAATTCATTCTTCAGCTGCTAAAATTATTTTTTACAAATACAAAGGAGTGCTACTACTCCCTCTCTTAAAACCCTCTCCATTGCTCTTAGAATAAAGTCCAAACCACGCACAACCTGGCTCCCACCTGTGTTTCCAGGGTGGGCTCCCTCAGTGGTCCTCCAGAAGCCAACCCTTCCCTGCCTTGGGCTATCAATCTGTCTGAAAAACCCTTCTTCTTTCCCCCTGGCTCTTGAATACCTGGCTTCTCCGTATCCTTCATATTTTAGCTTAATCTTCATTTCCTCATGAGATCTTCCCTGACCATCATATTTAAAGTGGGCCTCAGAATGACCGTGTATCCCATCACTCTGTATATTCCATTCCAATCCAATTACCTTAATAAAATGTAGGTCTTTATTTACTGCCCATCTTTTCCAGCAGAATTTAAACTCTCTGTAGGCAGGGGACATGTCTGACTTGTATATTACTTCAATCCCAACATCTAGGAAAATATAATCTCCCCAGGGAAGAGAATTTCTTTTTCTTTTATTTTCTTTTTCTTTCTTTCTCCCCTCCTTTCCTCCCTTCCTCCATCTCTCCCTCCCTCCCTCCCTTCTTTCCTTTCTTTTTCTTTTCTTTTCTTTTTTGCTTCTTTTGTTCTCTGATATTGTCCCCAGTACCTAAAAAATGTTGTGCCACCACTAGGCACACAACGAACTTTTGTTGCCTGCGGAATGAAGAGTAGGGACTCAGTAAATGCTATTTTGTCTACTTTATTGAATCAATCAGTCAATCAATAGTTTAATTATTACTTTTGGATAACTGGAGAAAAGCTAACAACATTATTTACGGAAAATCCTCCTTAAATGACTAGCTAAAAAGGATTTATAACTAACGTATCAGAGCACTGTGATCTCTGGGAATTATTAACACATTGTTTATAAACGGTTTCATCCGAAGTCCTTAGAAACACTTAGTACTCAAAAGTTAGCAAGCGATTCCCTCAGTATCTTGTTTACCTTAAAAATTTGCTTAGTAAAAAACTGTTTTAAATAAAGCAGACATAAACTTCTAAATAGACTGTTATCAAATAATACATATTCAGAATGAATGAATCCTAAAATAATGACTTTTGTATATAATTCAGCTCAACAGTTGATGAGGTAAATTCAGAAGAGGCCTGTTTGGAGCATGCCGTAGCACTTCATCAAACCAGTCACTGCGTCCAACAAAATTCTCTGCTGTCTGTACATCGGCCAATTATATCAAGTAGGAGCTTCCTGGGTCTCTGAATACATAGTCTTTAAAAGGTCATTCGTCAAGAACGACTGTTTCCTTTAAGCTCCAAAAGCTGACCATTTTCTGCCAGCAGCCACGGGTGATGAAGGATGCAAGGAGATCTAACTTTCACTGCTGAGCATCTAGGCTTAGTGGGATTACAAAGGAAGGAGAAATCAGCCAGATACATTTCAGACCCACAGACCCTTCTTATATTTATAACGACATGTTTTCCTAGTAACAGTTTATTTTGCTGAAAACATTTAATAAAAATGTTCAGAGCCTCTTAGGAGAAGATGGCTTCACATTCCCTAGTCAAGCACCTGCCTGACTTTAATGTGGTGCTATTTTAGTCCCTGGAAACATATACCACCTTCCGTAAGACTCAAGTTGGTCTCTGTATAATCACCAAGCTCACAGCCCCTAAGAATAGAAATAGGTGCAGAGGATTTTTCTGGCTAACTCTGGTGAACTGTGCTCTCTCAAGCCCTTAGCAGCCAGGGAAGCAAACTCATGGGAAAGAATACCATTTCTAACTCAACACAACACACTTTAAAAATATATATATTTTATTGAAGTATAGTTGCTTTACAGTGTTGTGTTCATTGCTTGCTGTACAGCAAAGTGATTCGGATATATAAATATATATATATTCTTTTTCGTATTCTTTTCCATTATGGTTTATCACAGGATATTGAATATAGTTCCCTGTGCTATATGGTAGGACCTTGCTTATCCATTCTATATATAATAGTTTGCATCTGCTAATCCCAAACTCCCAATCCATCCCTCCCCAACCCTACCTTAGCAACCACAAGTCTGTTCTCTGTATCTGTGAGTCTGTTTCTGTTCAGTAGATAAGTTCATGTGTCAACACAACACACCTTTTTTTTTTTTTTCTGGTATGTGGGCCTCTCACTTGCTGGGGCCTCTCCCGTTGCGGAGCACAGGCTCCGGACGCGCAGGCTCAGCAGCCATGGCTCACGGGCCCAGCCGCTCCGCGGCATGTGGGATCCTCCCGGACCGGGGCACAAACCTGTGTCCCCTGCATCGGCAGGGGGACTCTCAACCACTGCACCACAGGGAAGCCCACAACACACTTTTAATATGAGAGCTCACAAACATTTTTTCACTGACGTTGACACATGTTCTCCTAGTTTTGAAAGTTCTTCTCACCTGAGTTTTCTCCCAACTGTCGTGTAACTAAAGTAACCTCTATACAATTCTGGATAAGACCTCACAGACTGATCAAAAACACAAAGAGAAATTTGGATTGGTACTTGGGACCAGGAGACATCCTTCCCTTGGGCCTTTTCACTCCCTAAATGGCAACTTTAATTCACGGAGGAGTCACAGGCTGGTTGGGGCCTATGGGTTTCTAAGACTGTGCTTAAGGTAAAAAAGACAGGTAAGGTCAAAATTACCCTTGGAAATCCCTTAAACTGCCCATAAATTCTGATTTCAGAGTTTTGAGTGTACAACCCTGCATAACAAAATTTGCGAATCTGTATGATTATGTACAATAGATAATTTATAAGTGCACATGTTTATTCAGTATATAATAAAAAACGTATATGCAGAAGAACACTTGATAACATTTTATTTCCAGCCTCCCAGCCCCCCACAAACAGAGTGGCTGAATTTGTGTAAATCAAATTTACTTGAATTGCAGATGGCTCTCTACTTCAGCAATCAGAGATACCACTTGGGCTCTGCGTTCTATCATGAAGCCTTGATTTCCGTTCTATGCTTGAAACAAGCCCATTAGGAGCCAGTTGTGTACCTTAGATATTATTCCCATGGAAAAACTTTAATAAATATCAACAACCTTACTTAGACAAACAAAACAGTCACAAGAAACTCATATTTGGGTCATCTGATTATCTAGAAAGGCAGGTCGTTTTTCTTTCTAAGCCAGAGCCCTGATCTTTTCAAATTCCTATCTGTTATTTGCTGCCTTTCTTCCATAAAATGATTCCTTTTATTCATTCATCAAGTGATTCATTCACCTGATGGATTTTTGATGTTGTACTTGAGTTTTTAAAAAGCCATTACATTTAAAACATGTTCCATTTCTAATATTGTAGTATGTAATCAAATCTAAATTATTTGAAATGGCTGAAGTGAATGCTTTGTGGATATGTATATTTGTGCATATGTGTGTGTGTGTGTGTGTAAGTGGAGGGTGAAGAGGACTGCATTTCACAACCTCTAAGCACAGTTATACCTCTCAGAATGGATTCTAGAGCACATGTTTACCCATTTGCTGTGAATGGATGTGTTTTACTCAGTTCTTGCTTTGCAGAGCTGCACCTTTTAAAGTTCAGCTCTCATTGCTACCAGCATAAAAAAGATCATGCTGAGGACTCCACAGAGAAAATAAGAACGCTCTCCTCTCTCCGGTGTCTGATGAGTGTAGAATGTAGAATACCCTCAATGAGAAACCAGGCAGGCAACTCTGAAAACTGGGATCACCATAGCTAACATGTTGAGGGTGAGGATTAAAGTAGGTAAAGCATGAACGTGTGAAGTACTTAAAATATTGCCCAGCATACAAGGAGTCCTCCATGGTTGTTGGTGTTGCTTCTGTTGCTGCTCTCATGATAACAGGCATCCTGGGAAGGAGTTCAGATTGTTTTGAACCATCCAGTGAAGGTTTTATAACTCACTGACCCAAGATACGACAAAGATATATAAAAGGCTGGTAGAGTTCACTTTTAATACTAGATATCCATTTGAAACAAACTGAACCCGTGGTCCCTGCATCGGCAGGCAGGCTCTCAACCACTGCGCCACCAGGGAAGCCCCGAGTTCACTTTTAATACTAGATATCCATTTGAAACAAAGACTCAGCCAAGCCCTTCATCTTTTATAGCATTTGTGGGGGGAAAAAGTAGGCTATGATTTCTCTGTTGGAGAATGAGTAGAAATCTGGAGGAGAGTGACTCTATAGGTTATTTAGTTCAACCTAGTTAGTGTAAAGCTGATAAAATTGAGAATCAGACAGGCACCAAGGCAACAGACACTTGTCACGACCAGTGTCTACACTACAAGTAGGTCTTCTTCCTGCATTTGTCCAATTCTATGGGGAAAGGAAAAGCAAAATCACATTTAACCATGAGATTGAAACACAGCCCAATCCTCTTTAAAGGACGTGAACTCTAAGGTGTCTTTTTAAATTAGTCCTACTATGAAGATTTAACTAAACCCACAAAATTTTCAGACACTTGACCAAAGCTATAGTTATAAATCTCTATGAAGAGTTGAATAGTTAGGGCTTCCCTGGTGGCGCAGTGGTTGAGAGTCCGCCTGCCGATGCAGGGGACGCGGGTTCGTGCCCCAGTTCGGGAAGATCCCACATGCCGCGGAGCGGCTGGGCCCGTGAGCCATGGCCGCTGAGCCTGCGCGTCCGGAGCCTGTGCTCCGCAATGGGAGAGGCCACAGCAGTGAGAGGCCCACGTACCGCAAAAAAAAAAAAAAAAAAAGAGTTGAATAGTTGAACAATTTATGCATTTTCATTATCCATAATAGGTAACCTACCTGTAAAAAGAGTAATCAATCAGAATATAAATAAACACCAAAATTAGATTTATTGTTATAATTTTGCCTTGGTTCAGTAATACGTGCTTCCATCATGAGAATACCTGCAACATACTTGCTATATTGTGAGTTACAGAAAGGAGTAAAGAAACTAGAAAAATAGGTATGTTGTAAAATAAAATAATGATTATTATAGATGTAATTACATGTGTGCAAGAAATACAGGGTAATAACTAAGACTGCTACAATACAGAAATGAAAATTTTTTTATCTTTTACCTTGTAATGAATTTACCTGCAAGTTGAAAACAAGGAGATTTTTTGCCTTCTCCATAATCTTCATCATCACATTGTCATCAATACCTTTTTTTTTTTTTTTGGCGGTACGCGGGCCTCTCACTGCTGTGGCCTCTCCCGTTGCGGAGCACAGGCTCTGGACGCGCAGGCTCAGCGGCCATGGCTCACGGGCCCAGCCGCTCTGCAGCATGTGGGATCCTCCCGGACCGGGGCACGAACCCGTGTCCCCTGCATCGGCAGGCGGGCTTTCAACCACTGTGCCACCAGGGAAGCCCATCAATACCTTTTAATGAGTAGTTTTTATGAGCCAGCAACATGCTAAGTGTTTTACATATATTATCTAAGTAATCCTTACATCAATCTTCTGGGTTAGGTTCTTTTTAGAATCATGAAGCTGACAGGACAACTGAGGCACAGCTTTCCTAAGGTCATACTGCTAGCAAGTGGTGGAGGAGCAGTGATTTAACTATTTCCAAAGCCTAACTTCTGAATCACTAAGCTTTATTGCTAAAATTTGGTAAATCTCAATGAAAGGGGTAAAAAATCCAAAACTCTGAAAACATTTTCAAATGGAAATTAAACTGTACATGAGAGACCAGATAAAGTTGATGATTTATTAGCGCTCTAGGATTTGAGGGAGGATCGTACCTTCAAGTTCTATGTGACACTATACTCATTATCATTTGCTGACCAACATATTCTGCCACAACTTAAGGGCTTAAACCAACATGTGGTTATTATTTCACACGATTTCTGTGGGTCAGGAATTTGGGAGGTGCTTAGCTGAAGTGATCTGTCTCAGGATCTCTCGTGAGGTTGCAGTGAAGGTGTCAGAGAGGGCTGAAGATGCATGAAGCCTTAACTGGGGCTGGAGCACCCACTTCCAAGATGGCTTACTCACACATCGGCAAGGAAATCCAGTTCCTCACCAGCAGTTGGTAGGAGGCCTTAGTTCCTGACCATGTGGGCCTCTCCATAGGGCTGCTTGAGCATCTTCCTAACACAACATCTGGCTACCCCAGAGCGAGTGAACCAAGAGTGAGAGAACAAGACAGAATACAGGATGCCTTTTATGATCTAGCTTTGGAGATCACGTACCATCACTTCTGCCTCATTCTCTTGATCACGATGTGGGAGGGGACTACACAAGGGTGTGAATTCTAGAAGGGAGGGATCACTGAGGACCATCTTGGAGGCAGGCTACCACGAGCACCTTCCAAAACTCCCCATCATTGTCAACTGAAGTAAATGGTGATTTTTACACACAGTTTCTATTAGGATGTCTAACCTAATCACCACGGCCATTCTCAGGTATTATTGTGTTCATTTTCAGGAAGTTTCCATAAAATATTTGGACTTAAGAACACAGGCAAAGAGAATTAATTTGAATGTCCTCTCTGGATAGTATCCTTTAGCAGTCATTATCCAACAGTCTTCCATTATTATTCCATCATTCCTTTATTTTTCAAGGATATTTAGATCCTGGGATTACCACCATCATCATAATTATGGTCTTTCTTGGTATTGAATGGAGCTATAACAAACGTAAGGGCCAACATAAGACCCTGAGAAATACTCCTGTCCCCTGCATGTTTTTTTGTTTTTGTTTTTTTTTTTTTTCGGTATGCGGGCCTCTCACTGTTGTGGCCTCTCCCGTTGCGGAGCGCAGGCTCAGCAGCCGTGGCTCAGGGGCCCAGCCGCTCCGCGGCATGTGGGATCTTCCCGGACCGGGGCACGAACCCGTGTCCCCTGCATCGGCAGGCGGACTCTCAACCACTGCGCCACCAGGGAAGCCCCCTTAGGTTCTTTTGGATGACAAGAATACATGAGGGATCCTCTTGGCCTTCTTCTCCTTTCTGTGTCCCTGGCATTACAGCATAGTCTGGCATATAGTGATACACATAAGATGAATGCTAGAGCTATTGTTGGTGACAAGAACTTAGTGAACATTCTTATATGAGATAATCTTTGAAAGAGAAAGTTCTAAAATAGCTTCAAAGAAATTCAGAGGAAGATAGGCTACTAAGGATATAGAGCTCTCCATGGGAGCCAGATGGCCACGAAGAGAAGCTAGGCCTTGTGGACAGCTCAAGCCATGAAGGGTCTCAGCTTCGTGGAAAGGTAGAGCCAACTATTACGTCCAGGCTGGTGAGTCTGCCTCAGGAAAAAATGACACTGACTGGGTGGAAGGGAAGAAAGGAACTTGGTATAATCATGCCCCAGGATAGCTTTGCCAACAGCCCAGCCAATGGTAAGCTCTTTGACACTTGTATCTGGTCCCCTCTAAAGCCAGGACAAATCCAGTAGTAATAAACCATGAGGAAAATGTCAGAGTAGAAAGGGTCAGGGTTGGAGAGTTGGGAGAGATTTGTATGTGAGGCATCTAGACACACATACCCAAACAGACACTTTATGAGCTGACCCCCCATTTTTCTGACGTCATCCTTACTTCTCTCCCCCCTTACTCTCTGTTCCAGCCATAATTTTCTCTTTACTGTTTTTAAAAACATGAGGTACTTTTCACTTTTGCGGTTTACATTGGCTGCTCTCTCTGCCTGTAATACTCTTCCCCAATCATCCTCATGGCTAGCTCCCTCCCCTTTTTAAATGTCAATTTCTCAACGAGGTCTACCCTGGCCGCCCTATTTAAAATGTAAACCTGCTCCCAACTCCTCCACTCCTGATGTACTTTCACGGCTCAGATTATTAAATAGTACCTACTACTTTCTAATATACTATAAAATTTACTTATTTATACTTATTTATTATGCTTTTCATTGTCTGACTCTCTCCACTGCTAGAATTAAGTTCAGTGAAAGCAGGGGTTTCTGTCCGTTTTGTTTACTCACATTTCCAAACACCTAGCAGAGCACCTGATGTGAAGTAGGTGCTCTATAAATATGTGTTAAGGAAATAAATGATTTACATATTAAAGGGATGAATCTTGATTTGAAGAGCTGACCCCCCCCCCATTTTTCTGACGTCATCCTTACTTCTCTCCCCCCTTACTCTCTGTTCCAGCCATAATTTTCTCTTTACTGTTTTTAAAAACATGAGGTACTTTTCACTTTTGCGGTTTACATTGGCTGCTCTCTCTGCCTGTAATACTCTTCCCCAATCATCCTCATGGCTAGCTCCCTCCCCTTTTTAAATGTCAATTTCTCAACGAGGTCTACCCTGGCCGCCCTATTTAAAATGTAAACCTGCTCCCAACTCCTCCACTCCTGATGTACTTTCACGGCTCAGATTATTAAATAGTACCTACTACTTTCTAATATACTATAAAATTTACTTATTTATACTTATTTATTATGCTTTTCATTGTCTGACTCTCTCCACTGCTAGAATTAAGTTCAGTGAAAGCAGGGGTTTCTGTCCGTTTTGTTTACTCACATTTCCAAACACCTAGCAGAGCACCTGATGTGAAGTAGGTGCTCTATAAATATGTGTTAAGGAAATAAATGATTTACATATTAAAGGGATGAATCTTGATGCACTGTGGAGAGAAGACTTCTGGAGAAGAGAGGTGAAGCAGGAAGACCAAGTAGGAGCCTAGCATTCTAGTTCAGGTGAGAGGTGACAGCAGCTGAGTAATCCTGTTTCTGGCTCAGTTGCCTTGTCTGAACAGAGCTGGCCTTCTTGTGAGTGATTGCTGTACAATGTGTCCCCATTTGGTCCTGGCCTTACTCTTAAATCTTGTTGGATAGTATCTCTTTCAAGCCCGGCTTATATGTTAATATCCATGTGAAGCCACAACGAACTTCTGCCCATCCCAGGCCATATTCATTACTACCTCGTCTTGTTTTCACAACATCTTGCCCATCCCTTTATATATAACGCTCATTGCACTGTATGGAAATTAGAATACACATCTTAACAGTCACGAACGTGTGCTTCCCCTGCCAGAGCGTGAGGCCCCTGAGAAGAATGAATATATTTTATTGGTTTTTATCTTTGTAACTAAAACAAGATTAATGCCTGCCCGTGGTAAACGGTCAGGAAATAAATAACAATTAGTTTAGATCCAGCTCGACTAATTTCATTTTAAAGAGGGATATCTTTTTTGTCTTAAACAGTATTAATTTAATCATGTGGTAACAATTGATGCAATTTGAAAGAAGTCATGCATTTTTACAATTTTTAAAGTCATTTTTTTAAAGTGAACGAGAGGAGCTACAACTTCTGCAATTGAATTATTTAAAATGTAAAATAGTTCAAACATAATAGTTTGAATTTTGGTTTTGTTTTTTTACCAGAAGAAGAAAATCAGAATTTGAGGTAATCGCTCTTTAGGTCCCAAGTTTCTGGTCTGGAAGGTTAAGCATGTCTTCAGCTCCAAAGGAGCAGATTAAACCAGTTGTGCTGTCAGCTTGAGGCATTTGGAAGCTGGCCAGAACTGCCTAAGAATTTTTATTTTTCCTTCTTATTCTCTTGCTTTCTGCCAGGCTGGCTCAGTGAGTCCATTTGCAGAATCAAATGAAAATCAATCCCTTTTATGCAAACCTTCCTGAAGCAGCAGGGCTATGTTTGGTCACAAGAGCAGAGGTTCGTGCAGTGAAAGCCTTTGTGGTGATTTCTCTCCACCCAGGGCTCGCCGAGATCCACTCCACCATGCGGTGGTGAAAGGGAGGATCAAACAGCTCTCTCAAAGCTCAGCTCCTTCAGACTGCCCTTTTCTAAATATAGCGCACTTCAGTAAACACCACTATGAATGTGCAGTGTGCTTGCTGGGGAATACATTGCCACCACCATCAAAATGTTATGTATGCATGTACATACCTAGATCTTATTGGACCCTCTTCCATCAACTAAAATACTAAGCAAATTGTCTTTTTATTTTAAACTTTGACATTCCATCAGTTTCTGCTCAGTGCTTTAGATAAATTAACTTGAGAGAAAGGGCTCGGAATGACAGAAGGTTGAATGAATGAAGTTTAACCACAGACAAGGTTGAGTTCTCTGAAATTCTTGAAAATATTACTGTAGGCCAGGCTATTGAGGTCCACTGCCCTGTGTCCAGGATATGACACTTCGCCAGTCAAATAAGGACTGGGTCCATCAAATTAAGACATTGCATTGCTTCACACAGATTCTCCTGAGCAGTGTTTCTGATATAATTATAAAAAATGTGTTCTGTTTTATTATCTGAAGTCCCCAGTGGTGAAGGTGCTGTCCTTATTTTTGGTTTACATTCACCTTTGATCCTGATGGAAATTACACATCTTTGTTCTGGAGCCAGCACCTGGTCCTTAGGCTTTGGTTCACCCTCCCCTAAAAAAAGATCAGGTGAGAAAGCATACCAAGTGTGCAAAGCTCAACAATGGTTTAGGACATGCACCAAGAACGTGATCTCCAATGGGAGCCCTAGGGATCACCTTCAGAGGATGTGAAGGTTCAAACTGACTTTGACCCACGAAGCCCCCATGCGGGTGGGAGAGACATGGAAATCTAGAGGTGACACTTTCTGAGGTCAGCTCCCCTCACCACTGGGCTCAACCACTTTAGTTTTTACATGGAAGAAAGTTTGGAACCTCAGTGATTCATGACTCCCTCCATGTATGGTTTTTAATACCTGTGATTTGGGGGCTGGTGTGGTTTTTCATTACTCTACACACCAATTTCTACTTCATTCATCTATCAAGTCAACTCAGCACGTTAGGATCCCAGTTTTAGAAAACAAATCTTTCAGTCTTGAATCAGACAGAGAAAGAAATAAAACATGAGATAATGCTAGCCAAATGTGAGAGATGTAGATTCTAATAGACAGGACCAAAGAGGGAAAGTTAAGATCCCCAAAAAGACTTACAAAATATACATTAAGGGTGGTTTTCTTCTTTACAAAAGGATTCCTCAGCAGATTCCTTTAAATCAGAATTATGGAGACCAAAGCTGTCAAGTGGTGGAAAGAATCAAAAAATCTTAATTAATGTCCCAGCTACACCATTCATTAGCTATGTGACCTTGAGCACTTGTCAGTTAACCCTTTTGAGCTTCTGTTTTCTCATCTATAAATGGAGATAACAGCACCTACTTCACAGACTTGTTAGGATCAAATGAGACAATTTGTGTAGAAGCACTTGGTTAACATAACTCATTTATCTGTGAGTTCAGTGAACGTTCACGGAGCACGTACTATGTGCCAGGCACCGTGAGGCACTGATATTACGATCTGCACAGCATGTGCAGATTTCGTCTGTGCAGATCGTCTCTTAGAAACTTCCAACTTGGTTTGTATGTAGTATAATCCCAACTTCTCAGAAATATATCAACTGGCGGGAATTTCCTGGCGGTCCAGTAGTTAGGACTCGGAGCTTTCACTGCCGATGGCCTGGGTTCAATCCCTGGTCAGGGAACTAAGATCCTGCAAGCCGTGCAGCATGGCCAAAAAAAGAAAAAAAAGAAAAGAAAAGAAAGAAAAGAAAAGAAAAAAGAAATATATCAGCTGGGTAAAGTGAAAGAAAATAACACACATTTATTTACCTTTTGTATATTTCATATGAACCATGAATTATGAACAAAGGGTCTACTTCTAGAAGACTTACCATCCTTATTGAAATGAGAAGTTTTGGGACTCTCAGCCTTTCCCAAACACAGAATGGAAACGAAACACCTCTTAGTGTGTGGGCGCAGATGTTACTGAGGGGCTGGCCATTCTGAAGACTCTTCCATGTTCCTCTGCAGTCTGTACTTTGGGCACATAGCAGGGCATCCTTGTTGGGGCTGGTTTCTATATTCCAGAGCCAAGCTGTATTGATAGAAGTTCTGCTTCAGTCTGTTCTCTGTATTGACGGAAGTTCTGCTTCAGTCTGTTCTGATGCCAAGTGCCTTGTACGACCTCCCTGTGTCCTTCCTCAGCTGCTGAGAGCCCACTGCCACCGGCCCTCCTCTCCTCCCTCAGCCCTTGTGTGAAGCAAGGACGTCTTGCATTAGGTCCTGAAAGCGACCATCAGTAATCTTGCCTTACCCTCACCTCTTCTGTTTAGTAGGACTTATATGTTGCACATAACATTTCTCAAGCAGCTTTGCGGACTACCTCTAGAAACTTCTGTTTGCACAGCCATAGGGAGAGGGAGGGTAGCATTGCACGACTTCAAGAGATTTTAAACACATTGCGGTCTGTGTCAGCGGCATCTCCTGGAGCTGTGCAGTGCACAGCCTGGCAGCCACACCTGGTAGCCTTGATAGGAAAACTAGAAGCTTGGGAAGATTCCCTGCCATTGAATCTGAAGCTTGATCACATGTGAAATCCACACTCTGTCTGTCCCCCAAAATTGTTTTGACCACTTTAATCTAGCTTTCTAGCCAGCAGTGGAAAGAGTTCTGTCTAAGTACAGGCATGCTTAATGCCTTGCAGTCTCTCTCCTCTCCTCTATCCAAATAGTCAGATAGTCACCACCTTGGTGCAGGTCTCTGTCGTCTCTCCCCTGAGTTCCTGTAGCCACCTCCTATCTGGTCTCCCTGCTTTCTGTCCCACCTCCCATCACCATCCATTTGCTAGTGTTGACAGGGTGACCCATCTCAATCACAAATCCGCTCATGTCATGCCTCTGCTTGCAATCCTTTAATACTTTTCCATCGCCTTCAGGATAAAATCCAGACTCCTTAGCATGGATATAGGACCCTTCATGATTCTGGCTCGTGCTCTGGTCTTCTGCTCCTGAAACACCGTACTGGCCCAAGTCAAGCCCAGGCCTTTGTGTCTAACATTTGCTTTGCCTAGAATGCCCTTTCACCCCCTGCCCTGCCCCCTCCTCCTGACCAAACCCAGCTCAGATGTTGAAGATAAAAGCAGGGACCAGGCAGTCAGCAATGAAACTATCTCTTCAGCCCACAAAGTGTGGAATCTTGAAGAAAGGTCAGGAAGAAAGTCATAGCTGGCGCTGCACACGCTGGTTCACAGGGGCTAGATGCTGGTGGCAAGAAGTTCAGAGAGCTCTGCGGAGAGCAAGGCCGTGCTGAGTCTATTTCACTGCTTTCCTTCCTGGCTGCTGGGCCGCCACAAAGACATAACTAGATGGCAGAAAGACCCCAGAGGCGCAGCCTCAAGTTGCCTGGAAAATAAAAGTCAGAAAATGTAGCAGAAAAATTTAAGTTCAGGAACCAGAAAAACTGAGTTCCTGTCACAGTATCTTTAGATCTCAGCTTATCATTTTATTGTGAAAGGACTGACTCAGTGGGAGACTTTCACGTTGTGCTTCATACAACCCTCGGGGTTTCCAGATGTTTTTCAAGGGCCACATCAGGGGAAGAGATGTCGAGGGGGTGGATGCAGGTCCCCCAGAGCATCCCCACTCTTGTCCGATATTCTCTTCCTCTGTGTAAGATCGCATCTGAAGAAAGGGTTATGTTGCTTAAAATGCATTGGAAAACCCGAAAAGAGATGAATACACAGCAGACATTTCATGAACCGACATACGCTTCATCTTCTCCCAGGGTTAAGGAGGACTTGTTGACCGATGTGGTCAGCGGGAACTGGACACTGCTTGTGGCCGTTCCCTCAGCAGCTTACCTCCTCTGTTCCCTCCAGCTGGGCTGCATACCGTCCGAGGATCAGTTGGACTTTGTCCCCAGGCCTATCAGTGCCAGTTGTGCTTCTGATTTTGATTGTATTCTTTTAATTACATATTATATACGCCAGTGTAATACAGTGAAATGAGTTTCACGAGTATTTCTATGAATGCTAAGGAGAAGGCTTTGGAAAGACGATGAAAACAAGTCACTAAAACTATTGCTATGAATTACGTGTGAGCAAGTTGATTCTTTGGGGAAAGACTGTAAACACCTAGATGGAATCTACTCTCAGACTGTTTCACAAGTATCTTGGAGTTCTAATTCCACTTTAAAGAATTGTGCATGGTGCAACAGCCGGGGAATTGTGCATGGTGCATCAGAAAGTGGGGTTCACCTGTAAGAGGCAACAACACAACTGCAAGCAGTGTGTCCACACTCAAAAGAAGAACTGACCCTAAATTAGACACTGGAAAATAAATAGACATCTACGTTTTAAGGTAACATAAAATATTTAAATATATATCCATATTATTTTTATCATTTTCCACTTCGATTTTTTCAATTATCTGATAGTCCGACCACCAATGTATGTGTGTGTATATATCTAGAGATAGACTAGAAAATATTCTTTCTGTAAAAACAAACAAACAAACACAAAAACAAACCCAGAACAACAGCCCAGGATCTGAGGTTCTGTTGGCATTTTTCCTCCAAACAGAGAAGACACTTCTATCGAAGTGGACCTTGACTGGCCTTGCATTTGTGCAGCTGTCAGGCTCAGCGGCCACTATAACACAGACAACACGGTCGTTTCCAACTTCAACAGGTGTCCCTGATTTTTAGTCTTTCTTAAATTTCAGCAGAGACTGCAGTATGATCATGGAAAAAAAAAAAATTTGGACTAGAAGAAGAAAGATAGTCGAGGGTGCGGAATGAATGGTGTGCCCTGGGGGCCTCTCTAACTGGTCGGTACATTTGTGGTGCCAGAGGGCTCTTCTTGGCAAGCCCAGTATCAGGAAGATTTACTGATTCTGCTTTCAACTGTGATCAGTCACTGAATGACTTAGCTCGTTTGTGTCAGGTAGTGACAGCACATCTACCATACAAATCCATCTTTGCCCAGCGATAGTTGTAACTGTTTACAGCGAAATCAGCATTACTAGAGGTCAACAGAAATGTACCAACTGGGTGGGCATTGGCCTAAAAAGAGTAATACGTTAGTGAAAGGAAGATGCCCTATCTCAGTTGGTGGAGGTACAGCCATTGTGCAGTCTGAGTGTGGATCCCTGGTATGTAAAGCAGTTTTGTGAAAGAATAATAATTTATTTTATTAGGAGTTTCTATGACCTGTAATTAAATTACAACCTTTAGTAAACAAATCAAGAGCTTAGTGCCTTAAATTATAGGTGAGGCATGAGCTCCCAGAGTGGCATCTTGGCCCAAGTAGAATTCCACCTGGGAAAGTGGACTAGGTCTCAAAAAACCTCCAAAAAGTACATCTCTCCTACATCCAGCCACTCTCTGACCTCCGCAGCCGCTCTTCTTTATGATAGCCATTGTCTCAGTTCGACAGATTTTATGTATATTAAAATACGTTTTCTTTTTATAACACAGTTGAAATCACATTTTATATACTTTCTGCAACTTGCTTTATGCGTCTTATTTTTTACGCTATACCTTGGTGCAGAGTTCTGTTAATAACCAAAGATTATTTAGCTAGCTAGCTCATGTCATACTTTAATGAGGGAATATGGGCATAGTGGGGAAAAAAAGCATGAAAACAGTACAGAAGGATACAACTTTTTCAAAAACTGCTGACAACGTGAGAGATACAAGAGATCATGTGAGGGGTGGGGAAGGGGCTGACATCTGAGAGGTAGACATTTTTTTTTTAACATCTTTATTGAAGTATAATTGCTTTACAATGGTGTGTTAGCTTCTGCTTTATAACAAAGTGAATCAGTTATATATATATATATACATATATATACATATGTTCCCATATTTCTTCCCTCTTGTGTCTCCCTCCCTCCCACCCTCCCTATCCCACCCCTCTAGGTGGTCACAAAGCACCGAAATCTCCCTGTGCTATGCGGCTGCTTCCCACTAGCTATCTATTTTACATCTGGTAGTGTATTATGACCATACCACTCTCTCACTTCGTCCCAGCTTACCCTTCCCCCTCCCCCTGTCCTCAAGTCCATTCTCTAGTAGGTCTGTGTCTTTATTCCCGTCTTGCCCTTAGGGTCTTCATGACCTTTTTTTTTCTTAGATTCCGTATATATGTGTTAGCATACAGTATTTGTT
Source organism: Neophocaena asiaeorientalis asiaeorientalis (assembly GCF_003031525.2). Classification (NCBI taxonomy): domain Eukaryota; kingdom Metazoa; phylum Chordata; class Mammalia; order Artiodactyla; family Phocoenidae; genus Neophocaena; species Neophocaena asiaeorientalis. Next base: position 10,463,336 of record NW_020185337.1, on the reverse strand, counting down.
TTTCTCTTTCTGACTTACTTCACTCTGTATGACAGACTCTAGGTCCATCCACCTCACTACAAATAACTCAATTCGTTTCTTTTTATGGCTGAGTAATATTCCATTGTATACATGTGCCACATCTTCTTTATCCATTCATCTGTTGATGGACACTTAGGTTGCTTCCATGTCCTGGCTATTGTAAATAGAGCTGCAATGAATATTGTGGTACATGACTCTTTTTGAATTATAGTTTTCTCAGGGTATATGCCCAGTAGTGGGATTGCTGGGTAGACATGTCTTTTAAGAGCAGGGATAGGCCTGCTGTGATGAGCCTTACCACCTTCTGTGAAATGCAGGGCTAACCTCAGTCTCAACGAGGCTTCATTTTCCAGGGAGCAACCTGTAGAACAGAACTTGAGGAATATCAGGAAATGTCTTCCAGCACTGTCATTATATCCAGCTCATCTCTGCTAGTTTATAGCACCTCAAGTAAGGTACTAATTAAGTAGGAGTCAGAGTTTTTGAACGCCAGGCTTTCTGGTGGAGTGGGAGTCAAGCTATTATGAGGGCTCTTTATTCCCTTGGTTAATATTTTTCCTTTCCTCCAGGACTGTGCTTACTCTTTGTGGGGAAGCTGAGAGAGTTTAATGGAGGCCTCTGTATTAACAGGGCCAACTGGAGCACAGTTCTTAAGGAGATGAAGAGTCTTGGGGGTCTTTACCTTCCATCAGCATGGATGGAGTTGTTGGATTCTACAAAAAGGGCATCGGCTTTGGGGTCAGACCACAGGCTTCGGTTCAAATCCAGGGTCTACTACATACTAGCCATGTGACCGAGGCATGACTTAATCCTTCAAGCGTATAGTTACTCATATGTAAGATGAGGGATATTAATCCCTCCATTATAGGGCTATTGGTAGAAGTCACTCAGATAACGTATGTTCTCATGGGCCAGGTCCCTAAACACACTGGGTCAGGCACTGTGCTAGATTTCCAGAGATTGGACACATGTTAAACACGTGGTGGTCCGTCACTAGAGACTTGTTGCGCTGACACGATCTCATAAAGTAATAGGGAGACTCAAAAATAAAACAAATAAATAAACACTATCATCGAAAGGGCTTTGGAACTGTGTTATGAGACAGTAGATTAAGTAGCTCTTTCCACATAAGTTCCACAGGCCTTCTTCCCCAGAAACAGAAATAGAGAGAAGTAGGGAGAAGAAAAATAAGATATTTCTTGAGACTAAAAAAAAAGATTCCTAGAAATAATGTATGTAATACGTCTACTGCAGCGTGAAGGGTCACAGCTAAACCCTGGCCCTGTTCTCTTTGGATGCAGGTACTGAGGACAGTACTTCTCAACCTCGGCACTGTCGCCATTTTGGGATAGATATGGCTTTGTTGTTGGGGGCTGTCCCATGCTTCTTAATGCGTTTAGCAACACACCTGGCCTCTACCCACTAGATGCCAGTAGCACCCTCCTCCAAGTTTGACAGCCAAAAACGTCTCCAGACATTGCCAAATATCCCACGGGGGATAAAATTGCTCCTAGCTGAGAACCAGGGCTCTAGGGTCTATTTGACCAAAGAACTTAAGAAAAAATATATCCCCAAGGAAGAGACTCAGTACCCAGGCTTAGCCAAATAGCAACACCTCAGTTGCTGGGACACTTCTGAGTGTAGGTGTTTCTGCCACCCAGATCTGACCTCCAGTCCAGCTGCATATTTGTGCCCAAAGGGGGACAGGACTACAAAAATTGGAAAGATCTGCTTTCACGGAAGTGTCTCCGAGACATTGAGAAATATCCCTCCTTGCCATTGCTCCCTCCTGCTAACTTTCCTCTAGCGACCCCGCCCCTTTGATATTCCTCAAACATACTGTATTAATTGTGTCTTTTATTCTGTACTTTGGCATCTTGGGGCTTGCTGACCCTGGTGGGACTCCCATCCAAGGGCTAGGCAATTTCTAGAGAGAGCAAACAGCTTGTCTGTGAGTGTGCTCTCCTATGCAAACCAACCAACCCAGAGCCCCCTTGCACACTCAGGGCAACTGCCCCCTTGCACACTCAGGGCAACTATCATACTTCCCTGCTCTAACCACCTCAAGACCAGATACCAGACAAGTAGGGACAGTCCCTCTTGCCCAGAGCCCGCTGTAACTATTCAAACTAGCCAGTTCTACGCTGCATACCCTCCTTGCCCGTTCCTTCCCACAGAAACCATGATAAAGGCTCTTCCACGTGTTTCTCCCTTGCTCCCTCAGCCTCCAACCCTTGTGCTTCTCCGTGTGTCCCTTCCTCGTGGGATCTGTGAGTATAAGAAATGATCTTTTCAATGGCAATTGTCTCCTGTTCCATTGGCCTCTCCATACCTGGAAAGTAACGGAACCTACTTTTTAAAACACCATGTTGTAGATGCTCACAGCTCCAGGGCTTTCTCCAGTTCTTCAAGCACACCATGCCACTCCTACCATGGAGCGTTTGCCTTGCTATTCCTTCTGCCAGAGATGACTCTCTTTCTTCAGAACCCCTCCCCCCAGACCTAGCGAGCTTCTCCATACCCACATCTCATCTCAACAGCACCTTCCTCACAGAACTTCCCTGAGACCCAGCCTGGGTCAAGTCCCTTTCGCATTGTTCTCAGGGCGTGCTACTTTTTCTTTGTGGCACTTAACATAGCTTGTGTTTGATTCCCTGGGCGATTGTATGATTCAGGTTTGGGTTCCTCCATAAGACTGGAAACACCCAGAGAGCAGCAGCTCTGCCTATTTTTCCTCACTTTTGCATTCTCAGTGCACTGCCCAGTACATGCTATGTGTTCAATATTTGTTGATTGAATGAATGGATGAATCCCTTGCGGACTCCTAGAAATAAGAGGTGGAGCCTTTGAAGAGAACCTGAAGCCTTTGAAGAGAACCTAAAGAGAACCTGAAGCAAAAAAAAGTTGGAAGAGAGTCAGAGAAACGTATTTTATTATTGTTAACATGGCTTCATTTTTCCCAGGCAGCTGGATCGTAAGAGACAACATAAAGTTGACAACATAAGGCGTTAAATAAATTGTGGTATATACACATGACGGAATATCATACAAGCGTCAGAAATCATCTTTGCAATCTAAGTGTCTCATACTTATGTCATAGTCATAAAGAAACACTATGTAGTTATTCAAGTTATATTGCAAATTTAATTTTTTTTTTTTTTTGAGGTACGCGGGCCTCTCACTGTTGTGGCCTCTCCCGTCACGGAGCACAGGCTCCGGACGCGCAGGCTCAGCGGCCATGGCTCACGGCCCCAGCCGCTCCGCGGCATGTGAGATCTTCCCGGACCGGGGCACCAACCCACGTCCTCTGCATCGGCAGGCGGACTCTCAACCACTGTGCCACCAGGGAAGCCCGCAAATTTAATTGTGTTAACATGTGAAAATGATCCTGACATATTATTCAGTTTAAAAAAAAAAACAGGTTTTAGAACAATTTGTAGAGGTTGATATTGCCTTGTTTAAAATTAGTATGAAATTATAAATATGTGCTTATGATATGCCAGGCACTGTGGAAAACATTTTCCCTTTATAGCAAGTATCTTATACTTATATAAGTATCCTTACAAGGAAGATAATATTATTAGTAGAGATTTTAAAGATAAGAAAATGAGGCTTTTAGAGGTAGAACACTTGTCTCTGGCTCAGAGATAACTATATTATTAGTGATCTTCTCCAGTTAGTTAGGACTATTTGCTTTCTCTATTTGCTAAATTTTCTTCAAATAAACATGGGTTAATTTAATTTTGCAATAAAACGTAATAAATTTTAAAATACATTTAAATGTTTTTAATGGCAAAAATGTTCTTTATGCAGTATTTATTGTCAAATAAGACAATAAGATAAATTTTATATACAGGAGACTTTCAATTATGTTTTCTAAAATGCTGAAAGAACGTACTGGAAGGAAATGGGTACAAATGGTTATAAATGAGTCTTTTTTTCTCTCTTTATTTAGGCGTGTTAATTTCCCAGATTTCTTACAATGACCTTGTATTTGCCGTCACTATTAAGCAATTTGTCAAAGTTGCCTACTGTGGAGCAGTCAGCCCTGAGACGCTTTAACTTCAGGCCAATTCCCCAAAAAGTATCTGTGGCAATTTCAACTCTCCTCCCACAGTGTCAGGTGTGCAAGAGACTGAAAATGTTTTCCTATAGCAATATTCATTTTTATTTCAAATCTTCACTTTCCAAGAATGGAAAATCTTGGTCTCAATACATTTCACTCTCCTTCATTTCCAGCCCACCTCTTCCTTCACCTCTGTCTGCACCCCCATCCTAGGGATTAACCGCGGTGTTTTAGCACATCTCAGATATCAGGGAAAGAGTTACATATGTTAGTATTTCAGAAATATTATCCCGCCTCACATCAGCAGTGCTGAAGCACTGAAACAAGCAAACTGATCCCCAACCAGACCAACCTGGATTTGCCCGTCTGAGTGATTGGCCTTTGCGGGGCAGGACTAAATTATAAAATCCATCCTCCTGTGATTTAGTCAGCCAGGCCGACAAGAGCTCTCTTTCCTCAGGTTGAGAGTTTACTGTCAAATGGAGATAGAATCCTCTTTACCTAGAAAGGGTGGTCACACCAGGTCATCCCGGAGGGAACTAAAAGAGTACATTGAAACCTAAGCTGGTAGCTGCTTTTGCCTATTAAGTAGTCTTTCTGCTCTAGAGCAGGTGGTGTTGGCAGTGCCACGCAAGTCACTCTGGAAAGACACAAACACATTTAAAAGTTGGCTTTGACGTTCCACATTGAATATCCTTTGAGTTTATACCTACATTTAGAAAATATATCTTTTTGAGTTCACATATATATATATATAGTATATATATATATATATATATCTTTGAGTTTGATATATACATGATATTGTATGCCCATATCACTAGCATTTATGTGATGTTTACTTGGCAGGCTGGTCTGTCCGTGAATTTTCAATGCCTATCTAATCCAGCGCTTGGCACACACTGGGCGCTCAGTATCTCTCTGTTGTATCGATGATGAATAGAATCCACCCTTTCATAAAAGGTGAATGTCCACAGATAATATGCACATAGCTATGACACAATTCAAAAGTATTTTATCTATAAAATGACCCCTGGGGAGTCTTAGGGAAAAGAGTGTAACTAGCTGCTTTTCCCAGAGCTCCAGAGTTGGAGCAGAGTTACCTGGCTGCAGGAGTCCATCTGGAGTAGAAAATACTTAGAGCAGTGCCATGCTGAGTGTGGGGAGGAGGGAGCTCCTCGCTTCGTCCTCGGGTATACCAGGTTCAGACCAGAGTGGAGTCATGCCAGGGGACCCGCAGAGAGTCAGCTTCAAGAGCGGCTTATCTCACAACTCAGGAAAGCCTCAGGTAGAAGAGCATCCCTAGATATCCTAGGACCAGCCAGAAGTACACAGGTGGTGACTCCTCATAATGGCTGTGAAGTAGGAGATAGATGGGCCCCTGCGCTGGCAGCTGGGGCTTGTCAGGTGGAGTAAAATGGAAGTTTTGTTCTCCCCCAGATGCTCCAAGGACAAAGCTAATGGCAGAAGCTGAGCTCTGCTGAAGTAAAGAGATAAGATGACCACTCCTGAGGTCGAGGAAACTTCCCTGTCTGCACATGCGCAGGAAGGCCCCTTGGGGGTGTCAAAAAGGGAGAGGCCACCACCCCATGTTATGTGTGGACATACACCCACAGGCCTCTGCCGTGGGATCCATCTTAGCAAAAAGTTGCATACGCGTGTCGGGGAGGGTCCTGGGACCAGTCAGGTGAAAAAAGAAACAAGATAATTGGCCAAATGTCAACAAAGACCCGGAAGGACTGTCCCATATAAGGGATTTTAATCTCCTCTTTACTGCGCCCCTCATTCAGGACTCCCGCACTCCTCTCCGGGTGTGTATTTCTGCCTAGCTAGCTTCTGACTTAAATAAGTAAACTGTTTCTCTGTGTGCTCTCCCATACGTTGTGCTGTGTCTCTAATAATAAACTTTGTACCTGTTTTTATAGTTTTTGCCTCCTTGAAACATTCTTGTTTTCAAATTGGGGAAAGAGCTAGGGCCCCTTTGCTTGGTCTGGTGGCTAGGAGTCCTGGTTTTCATCCAGGCTTCCCAGGTTCAATTCCTGGGCAGGGAACTAAGATCTCTCTTAGGACCGCTCACTGCTATCTCTCTGAGATCAGCTGTAGAGTGTTAGCCTGTACTCTTCAGAACCTGGTATTAGAATCAGATAAAAATCCAAGCTCAAACATAGATCTCATAAAGAGTTTAGGTATTTGGAACTTGGTGCCTGTGGACACCCTCTGTTTTCATTGTCATCGTCATGATCATTAACTTTGCAATCACATTTATTTGAACACCTACACACCAGGCACAGTGTCAAGTACTTTGTTTCTAATCATTGCAACCTCTCTGGAAGTTTTCATTATCTCCACATTACAAAAGAGAACATGTGCCCCAGAGAGGGCTTACATCTAGGAATGGGCTTGCCTTCTCAGCTCAAAAATCTATTACTGGAATTTAAAAAAAAAAGGTTCTGAATAACCTAGGGGCGGGACATGAGTAAAAACGCAGACGTAGAGAATGGACTTGAGGACACAGGGAGGGGAAGGGTAAGCTGGGATGAAGTGAGAGAGTGGCATGGACTTATATATACACTACCAAATGTAAGATAGATAGCTAGTGGGAAGCAGCCGCATAGCACAGGGAGATCAGCTCGGTGCTTTGTGACCACCTAGAGGGGTGGGATAGGGAGGGTGTGAGGGAGACGCAAGAGGGAGGGGATATGGGGATTTATGTATACGTATAGCTTCACTTTGTTATAAAGCAGAAACTAACACACCATTGTAAACAATTATACTCCAATAAAGATGTTAAAAAGATTAAATTAAAAAAAAATCCATTGCTGACTCCCCATTACCTAAAGTTCCCATTTGTATCTGTATTTCAAAGAACCCCCGATGGAGCCACGGAGGTACCTCAGGAGTCGTCTCAAGGCAAGTCACAGAGTTCCTCCCTGAAGCACACATTTGATGAAGCTTCCCTGATTTCATCTATTTCCAATAATAGGCAGTCATGTAAGATTTCATTTCATTTCTTCAGGGCTCTGCTCTGATGTTTGATAAAAATAAGAGAAAGAAAGAAAGGAAGAGATTGAAATAGGAAGGGTGGGAGGGAAAGATGAAAAACAACTGGCCTAAAGAAGAAAATCTAAACTTAATTTTGGCATTTCCAGACCTTCAGAAACTTTCCCCAGGATATCATCCCTTAAGGAACCACAATCTCTATTCTTTTTTTTTTTTTTTTTTTTTTGTGGTACGCGGACCTCTACCGTTGCAGAGCACAGGCTCCGGACACGCAGGCTCAGCGGCCATGGCTCACGGGCCCAGCCGCTCCGCGGCATGTGGGAACTTCCCGGACCCGGACACGAACCCATGTCCCCTGCATCAGCAGGCAGACTCTCAACCACTGCGCCACCAGGGAAGCCCGACAATCTCTATTCTTGAACACTTTTACTCCTGCTTTTAAAATTGTAAAGCAAAAGTAACTTAGTTTGAAGAAGAGCAGGGGAAGAGAGAGAATTTAAATTCTGTGTCCTGTCTGATCTTCAACAGCCACGTGCCTTTATCTTTGCAATCAGTTTGATTCATTCCATAATGTTTCCTGAGAAGAAAATCCAAATGTTAAACCAAGGTAGGTAGTTATATTTCCAGTAAAACTAAAGGATTATTCTGATGGTATTGCCGAGAAGCTATTATCTGTTGAAGCAGATATAAGAGCACTACTCGTGTAATTTACCTTTAGAAGGCATCCTTTAACCATTTGCATGCCACACATTTCCTTTGATTACCACCGTGCTGCACACATGCTCAGGGCTGCCCTTTGACCTGAATACTCGTCACAGCTGACACTGCTGGACACAAAATTATTTCTGACTGGCCAACTGGCTATGTTGACTCATCAGAATATGGATCTCTAACCTTTCTTAAGACGATAATGTGGCAACACAGAATGTTCTTTGATTAAGACAATTGCAAAAATATAAGCGACCATAGAAATAAATTTTCCAATAGAAAATAAATCTGAGAATTACAGAACATGCTTATGGGTGAATCAAAAACCCTGTACGTTTAATCAATGCAATGTCTAAATGATGCCAACACTGCATGCCAGAGATCAAATCTATTCTAAAATGACATCTTACTTTTCCTGAATCATTCCTTTTGCTGTTGTAAAACTGTGAGGGTGGGGCTTCCCTGGTGGCGCAGTGGTTGAGAGTCCGCCTGCCGATGCAGGGGACACGGGTTTGTGCCCCGGTCTGGGAGGATCCCACATGCCGTGGAGCGGCTGGGCCCGTGAGCCATGGCCGCTGAACCTGCACGTCCGGAGCCTGGGCTCCGCAACGGGAGAGGCCACAGCAGTGAGAGGCCCGTGTACCGCAAAAACAAAAAACAACCAAAAAAAAAAAAAACAGTGAGGGTTACAGGAATTTAGAAAACGACGTCTCAGAGTTTTCTCGTTGGTGAGTCACCTAGCAGAACCCAGGGCAGTGAGTAGAGCTGTTTACATGAGTTTGGTTACTCATTGATAGCCTCTCTCATCTGATGAGCTAAGATCTAAAGGTTTCTTTTAGAGTGGAAATAGGTGAGGAAGATAAGCTTATTTTGAGGTTGAAATGAACCTTAGCATCTCACTATCTAGTGAACGCGTGTCAAGTAAATCATACAAGTTGTACAGAGTGGATGAAGGCTTAAGGCGGAACATCTAGGGGCCCAATGTCACAGAGTCCTCCATGAATGGAGTTAATAAAATGATGATGGCTCAAGATAGAAAGCTTGAGTTCCCACAGACACACTGAGAAATATCTTCCTCCCCAGGGGCCAGTGAGGGGGCAGAACTGAGGACACAGTGATTGAGTGGCCCCGGATCCCCCCAAACCTGGAGATGCTAGTTGGAATCAACTTTGGGAGAGACCATCACCATATTTTTAACAGTGCTCATCCAAATGTGTTTAATTTACTGTAGCAAACTCAGAGTGGGATTAATGACCAAAAAAAAAAAAAAAACCAAGGTGCGGTATCTAGCTAAGAAGCATGGGTTTAGGTTTAGTCAGATTAAGGGAAAAAATCTATGCTTTCTGTGTCAGCCAATTCTATGCTAGAGTCAAAGACGAACGCTGCCTCAGATTAACTAAAAGATGAAATCATTTTTCTGACTTGGTGACAGTGAGGACGAGGGGAGCAGTATAACATGTCCTGAGGATGCTGTGTGCAGATGACAGGGGCCATCCTAGCCAGGAGGCTGGAAAGAGACAGCGGTACAGCAACAGGAAGGTAAAATACAGGAGAGAAAGAATCAGGACAGCTTAAGGATGTTTAACTTCATCCAATCTGAAACTTTCCCTGTAGGCATGTTGATGTATTTGATATGGTCATTCAGTAGCTGGTGGGAAGTTTTGAAGCCCTCAGAGGTTACCAGTGGTTACTTCTAACAGTGAAAAGAGAATTTACACAAGCAACAGCTTTGTGAACACAGCAGTGGCCCACAGCAATACTCTTCTTAACCCAAAAGCAAGACTCAGAAAAGATTTATGATAGAAATCTTGAAATAGGACAATGTCTTGTGCAGAGTGGTGAGTGATACAGAAAGGCCTTCTTAGCTGCCCCAGGCCCACTAGGGCCTCTTTCCTGGGATAGTTTTCTAAACCCAATCTCTGGATTTTGACTTTTCAGTAAGGATCAAATATCATTTTCAGATATAACCCTTGTTAAGGTTATTGCTATTGGCCAGTTTTAGAAATGTACACTTTAAGTGGAGCCATAAGCACAGACACTTTTTTTTTTTTTTTTTTTTTTGCGGTACGCGGGCCTCTCACTGTTGTGGCCTCTCCTGTTGCGGAGCACAGGCTCCGGACGTGCAGGCTCAGCGGCCATGGCTCAGGGGCCCAGCCGCTCCGCAGCATGTGGGATCTTCCCAGACCGGGGCACGAACCCGTGTCCCCTGCATCGGCAGGCGGACTCTCAACCACTGTGCCGCCAGGGAAGCCCCAGCACAGACACTTTTGAATGAAATAATCCTTTATGCATAAGTTACCAAACTTTGTATCACGTGATGGTGTTACCATGAGTACAGCTAATTGGCCAAGGGCAGGCAGGCCTTTGAGCCAAAGGCAGTCATCTATAGCTTGGCCAGTAGCTTATGAGCTGGGGAGCCATAATGATGCATAATAAGGATGCTCCCTAGGCACTTCATGCATGTTGCAGTCAGATGCTCTCTCTCTCTCTCTCTCTCTCTCAGGGAGTTTAACTCAGGGAGATAGAAAAGAAAAGAACCTGAAAGATGCAGAAATAAGGCAGTAAACAGAAGCCTGAGACCGCAAGGTAATAGAGGCTGTTTTCAGTGGCAATAGAGAGGTAAGAGCAGTAGAGGCAAAATGTTGAGTCACCAAAATGGTGGAACGCTGGCATAGACAGTGAAAGATGTGTACTGTTGATGGAATGTGGACGTAACCAAAGACCAACCAAATGAGAACAAGAAAAGGCTATTGCTTGTTCTGAGCTTGCTATAGCAAGGGAGTTTGCTACTGTCACCTGAATTTGGGCAGAGGCTCGAGGGCAGGTAGAGGAGTGCGAAAGCTTTGTAGTGGACAAAAGGGGAGGCTTCAGCTGTGCCCTGATTGGAGGCTGTTGGCCTCTATGGGGAAGCCATAGGCAGATTAACTAGAAGTGGGCCATCCTGTGGGGTTGGTTAGGGGTGGGTACTTCTCTTTCTCTAACTGGTTCTAAGTTGGAAGCAGGAACAAAAATTAGGGAAGCTGTCAGTTATTAAGCAGGTCCCAGCCATGTTGGGCTGATTATTACAAAAGTTATTGTTTAGCATCCTAAACTGTGCTAGAGATAGCAATCTGGCTTCCTGCAAGTGTGACTTCGAACAGGTGGGCTTCCTGGGTTGTTTATTGCAGACAAAGGGTTGGTTTCCGGGGCAACTTGCTGCAGTGTGGGTCAGAGGTCTGTTTTTATACATGATCTGGCCATTGTCCATTTGTATATTCGATCTCTCAGGAATCTTTAGCATTTGTGTCTGAACTGATAATCCAGTTCTCCATATGACCTGACACTATGGTGCTTGAGACAGTTCCCCTATATTTTCTGCTTCTGAAATGTTTTCTGTTTCCAAAACTGGGACTGTTTTAGGTTTAACACAAAACCTCCTATATCCTGGGAAAGCCCTCAGTTCCAGGCAAATCGGGATGGTAGGTCATCCTACTTGTATACATTCTTTCAGTAGCCCTAATTAACTGAGTTAATAAGCAAAGCATTGATGGTTTTTAAAATCTCATCATGCTCAATATTCTCTATCCCTTGAAAAATAAAACAGCCTAGCTAACGCAGGGCAACATGATATCCTCGTTTTGTATAATCAGAGTAGTGAAAAGTATATTTGTCTGATATCATTTGCATATGAGTGAGACAGAATGCTGCCCTGGCAATTAGGAGGCCTGCGTTTGCTGCCAACCAGCTCTGTGACCTTGGATACATTGCAAAAGAGCGTAATGGTCACCTGCACACGTTGTGGACACAGTGTACAGGCTTGGTTTTGACAGTTCCTTCTCTAAAACTTCGGAAAACTGACTTAATTTTTGAGCCCAAATTTTCTCATTTGTAAAAATAGAGATTCTAATAATCTAGATTTTAAGATCATTGTAAGAAGCATATGAAATAATAATGTATGTAAAACAGTTATCCCATTGCCTGGCATGTAATATGCTTCAATACATTTACACACGTTGCAAATATATTTTCTTGCTAATACCTCCTGTTATGGACTGAGTTGTGCCACCCCCCCCAATAAAAAAATTCGTATGTTGAAATCCTGATCCCCAGTAACTCAGAATGAGAGTATTTGAAGATAGGGCCTTTATAGAGGTGATTAAATTAAAATGAGGTCTTAAAGGTGACACCTCATCCAATATGATTGGTGTCCTTATAGGAAGAGGAAATTAGGACCCATGCAAGTACATAGGGAAGATGATGTGAAGACACAGGGAGACAACGGCCATCTACAAGTCAAGGAGAGAGGAAATCAACTCTGCTGACACTTTGATCTCATAGTTATAGCCTCCAGAATCATGGGAAAATTTGCTGTTTAAGCCACCTAGTCCATGATACTTTGTTATGGCAATCAGCAATCTAATGTACCGCTTAGAGATGATACCATCCTAATTTAAATAAATAACTTGAAATAGAGTAGCAATATATTCAATACTATAATCTGCTATTTGGTTGGTTATTATTTGATTTGATCTATATCTGATTCTCATACATAAACAAGAAAATATCATGCAAAATGTTTCTATTCAAGAGATCACTATAGTAAGCAAATGTTTGAATATCTCAGAATCAGTGGGTTTCTAATGATGTCTACTTGAAATTACATTACTTTTGTGCTATATAAATCTTAAAATCACCTATTGGAAAGCAGATTTCAATTTTTTCATAAACACCTGATTCCTAATCTCAACAAATGAGAATATCTGTGTTTCAAAGAGCAGTCTACACACTCCATGACAAAATAGAGTGTTCTCATTGCCAGACAGGCAGGAAGCTGCCTCTTAGAAGAAATGGCTATTGTCAGGAAGGATTCCCTCTTCCCCATCAGTCAGGCTCAGTTGCCAGGACTACAGCCTGGCCTCAGGTACAGCTGTGGATCTTCAGGTGCTGATGAGCTCTAGTGCGTTAACCACCACACATCACGGTACTTCATCCAGGGAACTGCTGGAGAGAGCCAGGGGTGGCCCTTGTCCTGAATCTGTCATCCCTGTGATAGATTAGCTTTTGATAAAGCACCCGGTTAAGGGAGGGAAGAATATTTCAGTGATTCCAGTTAAAAGGTCAAGGCTGCAACTTCAATGCATTAGACTTTTCAACCCAAAAGACTTCAATCCTTTTCTCTTAATTGTCTGATAACAGACGCAGGTTGTCTGCAAATGCCTGACCGGTTTTCAGAGAGACTAGGGCTGCTCCATTTCCTACATTCCCAGAGGAGAGTGTGAGCTACTCTCACTGAAGAACCAACTATCAGCCTGGCTTTGGTGTCAATTTCCTCCAAAAAGACAGGATCAGTGCAAGAGAATAAAATAAAATTGAATTAAAAATAAAATAAAATAAAATAGGCGATCTTGCCATGCTAAGTTGCAACCACAACTAAAACAAAGTAACACCACAGCAAATATGCTGTGAAGCACAGTAAACTTGCCCTTTCAAGAAAAAGACATGATGATTTGGTGCCTTTCATTTGGAACACACAACGGAGCTTTGAAAAACAAAACAAACTTGAGACAACCAAGCTCATGGAGGTTTAAAAAGGCCAGCAACGTGGAGTATCTAGGAAGGAAGAAAATATCAAACTAGTATATGCAGAGTGCCAAAGCATCGCATCAGTGTGAAGCCCCAGTTTAGTCCGTCAGCTACAACTATACCGCATGCTTTGACGGCAGTTTGGGATATTTGGGTCTCCTGTAACATCAGCCTCCACATGCTTCTGAGCTCGATTCTCTTCTGCTCCCCTGATGTTAGCTGGGGGAAAGGGATGAGGGTCAAGGTTGGAGGGGGACATGAACTGCTTCTCAGGCCGTCAGAGAAACAGCTGTTCCCTCCTATCAGGGACTAGATTTCAATCACGGTGCTCCTTACCTCTTTTCCAGCTTTCCACATTTAAATTCTATAAACATTTGGGTATTATTTATTACTACAGAAAATAGCTACACTGATTTACTTTTTAAATAGCCTTTCAAATATTTTGAAATCATTTAGCACTATAATTTGAGAATCTTTAGTTTGGGAATGTTTTGTTCTCCAAGGAGACAAATGGCAGTTCCCAACCCACAATTACAAAGTTAAGGGAATGTTGCCTGTGACTCTAAACTCCCAACTTCGTTTTTCCAGTCAAATGAGAAGGAAGGTTAGGGGGAAAGAGGGTTTAAGTCTTTAGTCTTTGGAAAGTTTGCTCAGCCTGCAAAATCCCCACCAGGGACTGTGGCAGTGAAGTACCTGATGACTATAACTTAGAACAGTTTTAATAACCTTCTCCAAAGGTATGGTTTTAATTCAGATTTATACTTCTGTTCTCTCAAAAGCTGACTTCTTTCATGCTTGCTTAATTTCTTTCTTGCCTTGTGCTACTGTAATTATTTTAATATGAGTCAGATGCAAAAGGATAGAATTTTCAACCACATGCCTTTACTTGATAAAGTCCTACTCTACACCACGGCCCAACTCACAGCCTTCTAACAGCCTTGAAGAATCTTCTCCAAATGGATCTAGTTCCACGCTCCTGATTATCCTACAGCATCATGTTTGTCCCACCTACAACAGCACTCAACACGTCAGGAATGTCTCTCAACACTGGATTATAAACTCCTTGAGGAGAGGAATAGTACACGATTCTTCTCTGCATTCTCAGGGTCCAGCACAGTCCCTGGAATACAGGTAAAGTAAATCCTTATTGAATTGAGTCTTCAAGGCTCTGTTGCAGTCAAAGACATCTTTGGACACCTCTGTTTTATGAAAACTCATCCATGATCCAGGTGCTAAAAAATAAAGACAGTCCCAATACAATGTTTATACATGATAGTCTATCTTTGTGATGATTTTCTATAAAGTTACAGAAACAGTCTCAGACCTGTCAATGATGCCTATCAGAGCCGTTGTCCTTGGGATTCATAAAAATTATTGAGGGGAGAGCTGATGTCAAGATCCTTGCAACTCTGCAGGCCAGAAAAAAGTAGCACAACATATTTAAAGATCCATGCAGCTCTGAGAGCTACAGTTATTAAAAGGGTGGCTGGAGCATGTTAAGGACCGTCTGAGTTCTCGCTCTTTCTAGTTCATCAGGAAGGGCAAGAATCAAAAAGAATCAAATCAATCTTTGCCTTGCATGCTTGTCTCCATGACCATTAAATTTTCTCAGTCACATATATTAGTGACACCTGAAAAGGGCTTGTGATTTCAGAATGTGACCACGCCTTTTCTTAACATACTAAAGCCTCATTCGATAAAAGTGTATAATTTACTATTTGCTGGGCACAATGTTAGATGCTGGGATTGTGGCAGTCACTAATGTTTTCCTACTCAGAGTCCAACTGTCTTGCCCCTTAGTTCCTTATTAATTTTGTTCAAGCTAACAGTGTGCTGAACTGAAAGTCTCAGCTTCCCGGAGTCCCTCAGAATTGGGGGCAGCAAAGCAACACCGTCATGGACAATAACATATAAACTAAAGGTTTCTGGGATGTCATCCTTATGCATTTAAGCCATTTGGGGGACAGGTCTCCGATACTTGCAGCTGAGTGAATTTCCGACAAGACAGCCAGGCGAACCCAAGTTGGAGTGTGGCAGTTATCTGCCTGAGGAATGACGGGGCTTAAATGTTGACATCTCATATCCTGAGCCTTTTATCTCTCTACCGACCTGAAATCTTCTCCGTGGGTGGATGAATGAGAAGAATTGAGGAAATACACCTTCTCCTGTTTTAGGGAAGGAAGAGGATTATGGGCCCATATGATTACCATTCACGGCGTGGGTGTTTGCTGTAAGGCAGCATGTGTGTGAATGAATCCATTTGGATTTGGGAGTGTGGTCCCGGTGGGTAAAGAAGTGAAGTTCAAAGTGAAGGGCATTTCCCACAGTGCTATGAAACTCCTCCAGGGCAGCACTCTGGCCCTTCCCGGGGAGGAAACTCGATCATTACAGGACACAGAAGGCATTTATCTCCTATTTCTCTAAATCCAGATTTCCTTACAGACACTGCCATTGATGCCCTTGAAGAGAAGGCAGTCCAGGGCGAGAATTTCCTTATTAGCAAACAAATTATGGCTGAAAGCCAAGGCCACTGGTAGAGGAGTGTTGGGTTTGGGGAGAGGGGGCGATGCTAAATGCAGTGAAATGGAGCTACATGACTGAGATTCCTGCCTCTTTTTTGAAGTCACCTCAGTCCTGAGATCATCTTTGTAACCATCATTCGCTTTTGACTGGAGAAGCAAAGTCCCTCCCACTGTCACGGGTAAAGATAGTAAGAAACTGGAAATGCAAGCCTTTGAGGAGCCAGGATCCTCTATAGGGAGCAACCTCATCTCGATAACACAGAGATAATAAAGCGACTCCAGCTGGCCTGATGGGTGTTCTGGAACTCAAACAGCTGCTTCCGGATGGAGCATTCCCACTTTTCACAGCCTTTTGGCAGAAATAGTTATTGGCTCACTCATGGGATAGAAAATCTTTCCAATTAAGCAAGTTGTTGTAAAGGCACAAGGAGGGAGCTGGCAAAGTTTCCTGGAGGAGCCCACCTCGAATGGCAGCCTGACTCCACACTGAGGGCAAGGGTGCTCTGTGCACATCAGATGCTTTAGTCACAGACAGGGGACCAGGGGGCCTAGGATAGGGTCCTGCCCATTTTTTCTGTATTATCTCATTTCTGGTGTTGGAGTCTTTAATTTTTTCAATCATAACCGTAAATCCTTTCTGGGCAGCTGTGTGTGTGTGTGTGTGTGTGTGTGCGTGTGTGTGTGTGTGTGTGTGTGTGCACGCCCGCACACGCGCGCACATATGCCTGTATGTTTGGAGAGAAAGGAAAGTGGGAGGGAAAAAAAAGCCTCCTACTCCCTGGAGACTGATATATTTGCAGTCATGAGAGATGTTTATAAATAAATATACTTAAAGTACTTTCTGAATGGCTCGAATATGAGAAACATAAAAAAGAAAGGATTGGACTAAAATAAAAAGTGAGTCTTAGGAAAGGGTCTTGCTGTTTAGTTTAAAGAGTAGGCTTTTTTCCCCTCTCCATCACCTGCCTATCCGGTCTGGGCTAATTCATCTTGCTAAGGCCAGTGACTCAGCAGAGCGTACATCCAGCAGCTACTGAGTGACACCCCGGGAGCTGCAACTGTTGGTCTCTCCTCTTCTGAGCGGCAGAGTGACCTACAAGGCACTGTGTCTTTGTTCTCGCCGTTCCTGTCTTGACATACATGTGCATGGCTGTGTGCATTTTCTGCGCGTTTCCGTGTTGCCTCCTTATCATAAAGTAACCCGGTAAAGGGCTGCTAGATAGGCCTCCTGCAGTCTTCTGTCTCAAGCCTGCAACTTTCTTATCTGACTTGGCATTTAGAACAGCTAGATGGCTCCAACCCCTGGCAAACGTTGCTTGGAGCTGTGCACCGGGGGTGTGTTGCTTTGTGATATGATTAAGTAAAAGCATACGCCTTCTCTTTTGTTGACTTTCTCTGTGCTCAGAACTGCAATCAACCCAATCAGTAAAATCCTGATGCAGCAGATGAGAAACCCCAAGCCTTCCTACTGTTACCAAGAAAAGCCCATACTCAGCTCCTTTGATCCCCTCAAGGGAGTTTACCCTTTACCTGGAGACCAGTAATTTCCCTCCATGTTGAAAAGCACGGAATTGCCATTAGATGGAGCTCAATGAAAGAAAGAATAGAGGATTGGCTATTTCTGGGTTAGAAAGAAGTTTTTTCTGGTAAGTCTATTGGAAGTGTTAAGGGGACAGGTTTCACCCCGGTATATGATTTTACAGAAGAAACCTCCATGTAAATTCAGTAGACATCTCTCGGACATTAATGTTCTCAGTGCAAACTCATAATGAATATCAGTGAGGAAACTGGTAAGTGTGGAATATAAGGCTCTAGGAAATGATCTCAAAATCAAATAGAATAATCTAGTTGATATGACAGCGTGTAGAGCATACGAGCAAAGCCAGAGTCCTCGTAATGTGTAAAATGAGATCTCTCTAGCTTGTTCCCACTTCCTTGCTGCTCGGCCACCCACACCGCCATCTCACAAATGGAGCAGACTAGAGTCAAAGAGACGTGCAGCCTGAAAAGAGAAAGGTTTACGGTTAGAAGGCAGTTTCCAGTCTCGCTCTGTGTGATGGTGGCACGATGGCCGAGCCAACTGCCCAGCCAGGCAAGATTGTTCTCCTTTGCTTTATGGATTGGGCCAAATCAGGTTGTACACGATCCTACGTAAAAGAGGGAAAAATGTATGTATCATGGGAAAAGTACAACCCTTCTGAGTGACACAGGGGGAAAAGCCCCTGAAGATTTTTGGTAACACCAAGCCAGTAATATAATTTAATTGTATCATCACCATTTATATTCCCTTGAGTGACACTGGGAATTTGCGAAGGACATTTCATTTAATCACTTCTGTGTGGTGAGGTTTTCTACTACTGTAGAGCTCAAAACACCAAGGGAAAGAAAATAAAACATTTCACTGCATTTATTCGTACCCATACTAAACCACAGTACGTGATTTCTGCGCTATAAGCATTTAAAAGGTGAATTTGGTTCTATGAACTGATCTGTACTGATCAGTTTTTGAAAGAAGTCATTTTTCTGCTCTTTTCTAATATACACATATACAATTCTTCCCTTAATGCAGGGATTGACCATTTGTCCTTTCCTTTTCTCCTGTATGTGTCACTTGACACATCAGAAGGGATGTGCCTTTAACACATTTGTTTGTAAATCAAAATATGTTTTAATTGCAGTGGGGCAGTCTTTATTACACTGTTAGGAATAATTTCAGAGGAAAAAAACACATCTTTTAGGGGGTGAATAATTAAACTGTTGTAAATCTTTTCACATAAATAGAAGTTCATACGCTCAGTGTGTATAGTATTAAATACCCCACAGAATGTAGTAAACTGTGGCACTCTCTACACATATGGTAGGTGTTCCCAGTTTGGCCAACTAGCTCTTGCTTTCCAGAAAGATGTCCCAGAGGTCCTCAAAGATTCCAGGGATCTGAGCTCCTCCACCAGAATTCTGGTGACAACCCCACGTGCCTTCACTGACATCCTGATTTCCACTCTGAAAATGACCTGGTCTTGAGTCTAGTTACATCTAAAAACAGAGGTGGGAAGGTATCAGGAAACAATAAACTTGTTCTTGAGTCTCCAGGAAGATACTTCCTCCCAAAGAATCAGGGAAGAAATCTTGAGATGCAGGAAGGCAAGATGCCAGAAGAGGGAAAGGACAACAAAGCATAATTAAAGTGTCGTGACCTTAGCCTGTGGCTGGACATCAGGCTTATCAGTGAGTGCCTGGGTGGAATATTAATTTGGATTTCTATTCCTGCATTTACCTCCTTTAAAAAAGAAAAAAAAAATGTAGGACTTAGTGACTGACTGGGGAGTGAGAGGGAAAAGGAGATCAGGAGGATATTGGGTTCCTGACGTGGATGACCAATGGGTGATGGGCTCTTCACTGTGCTCAGGGTGGACACTTCTGTAAGTTCAGTGCTAGGATAAATGCAGAACATGTCTGTCCGCAAGGGTAAAAGCGTTATAAAGAACGGCAGTACTATGGCTTTATATATATATAACGCCTTGTAGTTCTCCAAGTATTTTCCAAAACACTATCTCTTCTGATACTCATAGCAACCCAATAAAATATGTAGGTTAGTTATCAATAGCCTTGTTTTAGAGATAAGAAAACTGAGGCCGCAACAGCTTAAATGATTTTCCAAAGGTCAAGGGGGAAATAGGGGACAGGGTGGGGCTTGAACTTTAGTTGGCTGACTCTAAATCTTTAGGCCACTGAATTTAGTATTTAATTATTTTTCATAACTTTATGACTGTTAGGTTGCTGGTTTGAAATTAGAGTATAAAGTCTCTGAAGCAGAGGAATCATAGCATATGTTTAGTTCTGGAGTTTCTTGATCTTAGCACTACTGATCTTTTGAGCTGGAAGTTGTCCTATGCATTGTAGGGTGTTTAGTAGCATCCCTGGCCTCTATCCGCTAGACCACTAAAAGCCAATAGCCTTCTCCAAGTTGTGACAGGTAAACAGGCAATCAGTCATTGCCAAATATTCCCTGAAGGGCAAATCACCTCTGGTCAAAAATCAGTGATTTAGTCATTTCACAATCCTGGGCACTAAAGAGAAGCCCAGTAAATTCCTGGTGATTGATTGAAAGCTAATATGCATTCTGAAATGTTTTTAATAGAAAGCAATCGAACAGGGAAGTTAAAATGGAGTGTAGTCAAGGCCATTGCCTTTTCAGAGATTGGAATGGTGTCTAACAAATCAGGAAGGCTGTGATGGTGACTGTCCTTGTGCTGACTAGCAGACTTAGTATAATAGGGATCAGTTTGGGAACAGAAGAGGGACATTGTTTCTCTCAAAGGTAGGTATGTGCACAGCCCTGCATCTCCCTGCACACAGCAACAGTGACTCTTGAGTAGAGGACGCACTCATGTATATTTCATTTGTTTAGAAATCCCAGCCACCATGCAAGAGCTCATTAATGGGCTGTGAGTAGAAGGAACCTAGGACTTGAGCACCTTGGGAGTGGAGTCTATTTCTAACCCTGCTACTAATCAAGGAGTAAGACCTTTGGCAGGTCACTGCCCGGCTCTGAACTCAGAGTCCTCATTCATAAAACAGGGAGGTTGGAATGTATTATCTTGCAGGTACCTTCCAACTTGAACATTTATTTATGATTCTATGAGGCAGGTCCTCAATCCTCTATTTGCAAACGTAGATATTGCATGTGTTCCTGAATTCAAATTCTTCCCATTCTTTTAAAAATAGTAAAGTGCATAAGCTAGTTTTTATAACGCTTCCAGTGAGGGCTGAGGCAACACTACCAAATTAAACACATTAGTATTTCTCCAGGAAAATGTATGACTGTTCACTCTCAGTGAAATAAATTAAGGTAATTAACAGCCCTTCATCTGTTCAGGGAAGATTTTGTTGCCAAATGGGTTTGCCACAAACACAAACAAACAAAAACCCTTTTGGTATTCAGACCACTTTAAACTTCAGAATTGTGGATATGCTATCGTGTATGTGTACTCAATTCTGATTATTGATATTTCATTAATAAGTCATGCTATAGGTAAGTAAAGTCTGCTAAATAAGTCTAGGTATACTTTTTTTAACCCTTTGAGAGGTATAGTTTCATTAAAAAAATAGAAGTTCTTTTCTTAATATTTATTTTCTTGGTTCCCCAGTTTCAAAGTTAACACAATAGGCATTTTTTTCAGGCCTCGACTTTTATTCTACTATTTCAGTATGACGCAAAAAATTATTATCCCAGGTAATGTGTATGGGAAAAGTACGAATGAAAATGAAAATGAAATGAATTCCTTCTTTAGCTTAATGTAAAAGCATATAATAAATTTCATGAAAATAGTAACTGAATGAAAACTTATCAAAATAAATGTAACAAAATTAACAAATAAAATATTATTGTTTGTTTGTCTCATGTTATGTTAATTAGGGTCACGTTAACCTGCAGTTTGGCAAAATGAAAAGGGAACAAGATTCAGTAAATATCGTTCCCGGGGCAGTAATACCAGAAAGCTCGGGTCATTTCCGGCTGGGACGGACGTCAGGCTCTCAGGTCGGACATGAGTCTTACTCCTACGGGGTCTCCGTTTTCCAAATGACTATTAATAGTACTGCCAACCATGGCACCTTCCTTCACTCACGCAGCCCTTTCTGTCACATATTAATAACACTCCACAACAGAAAAAAACCTCTGAACTAAATATGTTTAAAAGTATTTACCAAATAGAACATGCGTGCTCATGGTACTGAAGGGGAAAGTAAGGGAGGTCGTGAGTCAACAGTAAACGAACGTCATGCGATCTTTCCATCAGGAGCCAGGAGCAGAATACAATTGTCTCGCACTTTCTGTGAGCAGCCAAGTGTGAAGCTGAAGCTTTACATATTTCAAGCCGTAGAGAAATGAGAGAGAGAAAGTGTTAGGGAAGGGACAGAGGGAGGAAGGGAAGGAGGGAGGGAAGAGTTTATGAAATGGTGTCGGTTACAGAAAATTTCCGTGCAACGTCCACCGGTTCAGTTGCCCATTTCGTCTCATTCATGACTCTGCCGCTGATAAATGTCAGTCACGGTGCTAGGGTGGGGACTGCAGTGAGGAACGAGACGCTTGAAACTTAAAGCTTAGTGATATAAACAGACAATAAACACGTTAAGAAAAATATAATTTCAGATAAATGCTGCACAGGAAAACAATCGTGTCATCAAATGACACGCCACTTGTACGGGATGCTTCCGATGGGATTGTCGGAGAAGGCCTTTCTAGGAGGTGAGAGTTAGACTGAATCCTGAAGGAGGAGAATACGTCGGCCCCAGGAGGCACTCCCAGGGCCAAAGCCAGAGACAGGAAAGGGCTCGGAAGAGAAAGGAGGCCCGAGGATGAAGCGGGAGAAGAGGCAGGCTCCAGGGCTGCAGGGCCAGTAAGTCAGGTTGAGGAGGCTGAGATTTAGGCAGGGACAATGAGAAGGTCCTGAAGGGCTTCATTTAGCAAAGGAGAGATGGGCTGGTTTAGAGTTTAAAATGAACATGTCAGCTGCTTTGTGGAAAAATGGATCGCAGAGGGGCAAAAGTCAGAGCACTGGTCTGAAGGCTGATGCAGACGAGGCTATTGCAATTTAAGAACATTTTATAGGGCTTCCCTGGTGGTGCAGTGGTTGAGAGTCCGCCTGCCGATACAGGGGACACAGGGTCGTGCCCCGGTCCGGGAGGATCCCCCATGTCACGGAGCGGCTGGGCCCGTGAGCCATGGTCGCTGAGCCTGCATGTCCGGAGCCTGTGCTCCGCAACGGGAGAGGCCACAACAGTGAGAGGCCCGCGTACCGCAAAAAAGAACGTTCTAATACACTAAGACTAAGGGCTAGTTAACGAGAGAATGAGATATTACCTTTTCATATCATTGTCCTCCAAGCCTATAATTTTTATAAGCTTTACGTGTATCTTTTTATATTGTCAAATTGCAACCTCTTTATGATTAAAATACAGATGCATTTCTTGGTGTGGACGCTTTTTTATAATCCAAATATAGACAAGACTTTCACAAAGACCATATTGTTAAAGACCTAAGCATTCACACTGTCATCAGATGAACAATTCCTCTTTAACTTGTTCACCTCCTGGAGGATATTAAAGACTTAAATTTTATTTCCTTTCAACCTTTATCTTCCTAGATTGAAAAATATCTGTCTCATATATATGCCCCTTTATTATTGTATCTATTTTCAGTCCTCCTGCCTCTCTTTTTTCTCCAAGTTGACTAGTGGATTTTCTTGAGGTGTGCAATTAGCACGGCATCTGAAAAGCCGAGCGTGAATCCTATGGTTTATTTTGTTTCTTTTAGAGCAAATTTTTACCTTGTTTTGGAATTTGTATTATACTTCAGTGGGTCAGCTCAGAACCATGAAAGGTGAGGAGGACATCTGGTGTGTGTGTGTGTGTGTGTGTGTGTGTGTGCTGGCTTTAATGATCCTATTGTTAAACTTCTTAATCAGGATTTCATACGTTGATGTCAACTTTAGTCATCCTGTTAAGACTCAGCTTTGGGTTCATACTCATAATGACTTGCTGTTGAGTTGTTTTTAGTGACAGCTTTTGTTTGCTACACACCTCATTGGCTTGCTTACCAACACCAGTTAGATGTGGTTCCCTCTTTCATATCCAAACCAGAACACATTTGGGTATTCCTGAGACTGTATAGAGCGTGTCTTGTTTGTTATATGGACCTAAACTGCCTTGTTGTTTTCTCATATTAAGAAATGTAAATCTACTTTGCTTTCGTGGAGCTATTTTGGTAATGTTCAAGCAATTTTGGTTCTGTTTAGGGAGTGAATTCAAGGTTTACATCACTTGATTTGGGCTTTGCTAATTTTGTACCAGTATTACAACCATTTTGATTTATCTAAATAAAACATTGCTTCCCCTCCCCCCAACCAGAAGACTCTGCGTTCATGGTTGTCTGAGTAGCCTCAGTGTTCTCACTGGTGAAATGAGGTTAAAGGAGGGATTTAATTAGCTATATGTTGGTGTGTAACCAATTTCCAAACCTAGCACCTTATAACAACAAGAACTATTTACTATCTCACAGTGTCTATAGGTCAGGAATTCAGGAGCTGCTTAGCTGGTTGGCTCTGGCTCAGGGTGTCTCACGCAGTTGCAATGTCTGCCAGGGCTGCCGTCACCTGAAAGCCTGAAGCTAAAAGATCTGCTTCCGAATGTTCACAAACTGAATCTGGCTCTTGGCAGGAGGCCTCAGTTCTTTCACAGGGCTGCTTGAGTGTCCTCCTGACATGGCAGTTGGCTTCCCCCGGAGGTAGGAATCCAAAAGTGAATGAGGCTGAAACCAAAATATCTTTTATGACTCAGCCTTGGAAGTCACATTCCATCATTTCTGCAACATCCCGTTGGTTACCTAGGTCAGCTCTCTTCAGTGTACACCCAGGCATGGTGTGTACAACCAGGAGGTGAGAGTCATCGTGGGCCATCTTGGAGACCCCTACCATAGGACGTAAGCTAGAACAGGGAGAGGCATACAGGGGAGGAAGAGGCCATGGAACCAGACACACGCCATGACAAGGAGACCAGCTGTTGTTCTTTTGGGGGAGTCCCCCTGGCTAGATGCAGAATCTGGAAGGTGTAGCAGCAGATGCCACTTCTAGAATGTAGAGAGCTGTGCAGTGTTACCACGTGTGGATCGGGCATCAAAACATGGCTTCGGTTTATGTCAGAGCAGGAGGTATTCTGATTCAGATGGGCACTAAGCAGCATCTGGAAAAATATTTATTATTCACTTATATATTAAATATTTACTGAAGAACTATGGGCACTGGGCACTAAGGATACAATGGAAAAATTGACTCCCTGACATCATGAAGCTTTGAATTCAGGAAGGACTGCGTGTAAGTGAAGAGGTCACTATAACGCGATGAGGTCTGTGATAGGAGAAGCACAGGATGGTGGGGATTTCATAAGAGGAACATTTGAAAAGGTCAAGAGAGATGAAAAGAAGAAGTGACATTGGAACCAAAGCTTGAAAAGGAGTTGGAGGTGAAAGACAGGAAAACAGAGAGTATTCTAGACTATGAGAATAGCACAGGGAGCAGAGGTGACCCTGGAGCAAGAAAACAAGTCCCCTAAAGCAGATAAAATGTGTCCGGAGCTATGCATGTAACCCTGAGAAGCAAGAGTGAGAAGGGAGTGGCGATCCAGTGCAGGGTTTCAGGTGGGGTGATGGGGCAGAACCACAACCTTGGGATGGGGGGAAGCTCAAGGGGAGGGAAAGGAATGTCCAGCCCTGGAGGCACAGGGATTCTCTGAAGTATTCCAGACAGGAACTGTGAAACTGGAACCGACATGGGCGGGAGGTCATAACAACACAGGCAGCATCTAAGGTAGGAGGTCTCTAAACATCTAACCATCTAAGATGGGAGGTCTGATTGCTCATATCAGAAGCCATCACCTTCATGAAAGTGCTGGGATAGGGGGGACCAGGAGAGGTGGGGAGTGACCCTGAGAGGATGAGGCAGTAGACGTGCACAGGAGTCCTCAGACAATAGTGTCCAGAGGATAATGCAGAAGTGAAGATGATGCAAATAAGGGTCAGGAGCTAAACCCACAAACTCTGGACAAGCATCCCTTCATGCAGAGCCCTAAACTTCTTGCCAGGAGAAGAGTAGCTTCTCAGAAACCCTCCCCAGACTAGACAAGATGAATAAGGGGAAACTAGTCTGCTTGAAATTAATGTCACAAGAACAAAGCAGAAATGTAGCTATCCCTGGAGCCTAACATTAGAGCAGACCTGCGGTAGTCAGACTGGGTCCTGTTGCCTCCATTAAATCAGAGATCTTCAGGATTAGATTGGGAGATTGCATGGGCTGAGCTTCCAAAACGGGCTCATCAGTGGTCCTGATGGTGGGGAAAATAAGTAGGACCCAACATCCAACGGTTCTTGACCCATGGAAAATGTGAGGCTCTGCATTATTTCATACCGTGGTTCTTAAACTTTAGTCTGCATTAGAATAATGTGAAATCCTTGTGAAAGGCAGATTTCTAGGGCCCACCTCCAGGCACTCCAATTCAGCTGATCAGCAGTGGAGTGCAGAAATCTGTGTTTTAAGAAAACTTGCTGGGCAACATTGATGGACCTAGAGATTGTCACACTGAGTGAAGCAAGTCAGTCATTGAAAGACAAATATCACATGATATCGCTTACATGTAGAATCTAAAAAAAGGGTACAAATGAACTTATTAACAAAAGAGAAATAGAGTCACGGATGTAGAAAAAAAACTTATGGTTGCCAGGTGATAAGGGGGGGAGAGATAAACTGGGAAATTGGGATTGATGTTATACACACTACTCTATATAAAATAGACAACTAATAAGAACCTGCTGTATAGCACAGGGAACTCTACTCAGTACTCTGTAATGGCCTATGTGGGAAAAGAATCTAAAAAAGAGTGGATATATGTATAACTGATTCACTTTTCTGTACACCTGAAAGTAACACAACATTGTAAACCAACTATATTCCAATAAAAATTAAAAAATGAAAAAAGACTTGCGGGTAATTCTGAGGCCAAGAAGGTGGCAGATCACACTTTGAAAACAATTATTTGGAGCTTAAAATTTAACCTAGTGGGTAAGAGTGTGGGCTCTGTGTAGATATCAATGCCCAGCTCTGTCACGTCCCACAGTCTCCCAGAAGGTCAATCTATGCCTCGGTTTTCTCAGCTGTAAAAGGAGGTGATGATACACACCTGACTGTGAGGTAGCAGAGGTTGGACAAGTTAGGAAATGTAAAGTACAGAGCCTGGCACACTTTGAATACTTAATGTTAGCAATTAACTGCAAACTCATGGAAATAGCGCTTGAAAAAATGTTACATGTGAAATTCCAAGCCTCATGGATTTTTTCAGGGCTAAAGATTTATGGTAGAAGAAAAAAGACTAAAATTTACATCAAAATCCATTTCTGTCTCAGCTGATCTGTCAAATACTTTATTTCTTTCTGCCTATCCTGAAACTCTTAAACTCAGTATAATTATTGGAAAATGTTAAAAATGGGAGGAAGTTAGAAACAATATTGGAAACACTGATTAAATGGTATAAAGATGATGATTGTCATTTGTGTGATGTGCTTCTTGCCTGTCCGCATTCAAAGGGTGGTGTGCGTGATGAGCTCTGATTGGGCCCCCTCTGTCCACCCTACCACCCATCGTGCTGGTCAGTGGGTGATACCACACACTCGCCAAACTCGCTCGGCACTGATACTTAGATATCAGATAAGATAACTCGGCCCTGACCTCTGATTTGCTACAAGGAAGACAAGATTGATGGCAACTTCCACCTCTGTAATTCTCAGCCATTCCCTCTGTAGGGATATAAGGCAAGTCATATTGTCCCCATTTTTATGAATGAGGAAGCTGGAGCCCAAAAAGTATACGTGGCTAATAAAAAAGAAAATCAGTATTCAAACCCAGGCCTTCAGATGCAGTCTAGTCTTTAATAACCTATTCTTTAAAAAAAAAAAAATATATATATATATTTAATAAAATGTTCTTTATATATATAAGATATATACGTATCTTACTATGCTGTTCTTTTATATAATAAAAAGAATGACCATTAAAAATAACATTCTACCTACCATTAAAAATAACATTCTACCTAGGACTCAAAAAAGAGAGAGAGAGAGAAGGAAAGCGATACACTAACCGTGCCCATGAGGAACAGTGAGCTGGTGATATCACAGTCTAAATGTTTAGGTACCCTCACTTGAGCGGCCTCAAGTATGACACCTTTGTGTGACACATGTAAGAACTCTACATATAAAACCTGTACATATAAAATGATTTTGAGCTAGACAGATATGCAGAAATAAACGTCATGGCAGTTGTTGAAATAAAAGTAATATGATACAAGGGGTGTTATTTGATGGTTGTATGGAGATTCTGATAAAGGGTGTTTTCACACCTGCTTTTGAGAATATGTAGGAGAACCATACTCCGTACTAGTTATTGCGCACCTACTCTGTACTAGGAATTTTAAAGAGGTGATCTCAGGTAGTCTGAACACAGCCAGAAGAGCTGGGAGTTGGCGTCCACATTTAGAAGAGTAGCTGAGACTCAGAGTAGTTTGTCCAGTGGGCCGGGGCTTGTAATGATGGAGAGAGTTGCTATTTGAAGTCTGGTCTGTCTGACTCCAGTCCACAGGGTCTTGCTCCTACACCAGCTGCTGCAAATTAACGGAACCTAAAGAATTCTCATTTCTTTCTCTTCCGATTCCTTGATGCTGAGTCTGCTAAAAACCCGTTCTCGTTAATTGACATTTCTCCCAAATCTGCTTCTCTTCCTGTGTTTTCTCTCTGTGACTCCCCCGGCATTCATCCCAATTAGTCAGGCTTGAAGCCTTTCTTTCATTCATCCCCCATCCAATCTGTGGACCAGTTCTGGCAGTTCTAATCCTGTCTTCATTTTCACACCACTCCCTTATCTCTGCCCCACAGAAACCACCTACAGTAATGCCTCACTACCTCTAGCCTACTAGATGGAAATAACCTCTAAAATGGTCCCTGATGACCCCTGCTTGTTGATATTTACACTTTTGAGTAAATTCCTCTCCTTGCGTGTGGCCTGGGCTTGGCAACCCGCTTTGTATGAATAGAATAAGGCACCGTAAGTAGAATATGGCACATGTGGTGGGAAATCACTTCTGAGACGAGACTACAAAAAGACTGGCTTCCACCTTGCTTGCCCTTTTTTGCTCTCTGCCACACTGACTTTGGTGGACGCTGGCTGCCGTGCTATGAGCTGCCCCTTGGAAAGGCTCACGGTGGCAAGGAAGTGAGGGAGACCTCTGACCTATGGCATCGAGGAACTGAGGTTCCCAGTCCAAAAGCCTATGAAGAGTTGAATCCTGCCTATAACTACACCCAGATTTCTGACTTACAGAAACTATAAGAAAATGAATGTTTGCTGTTTGAAGCTGCTGAATTTTGGGGTAAGTTATCATGCAGCAATAGATAACTAGTATATTTCCTAATGGGTATGCCCAAATCCAGGAATAGCACTGTTCATTTTTCTGCTGCCAAATTAAACTTTTAGAAATACAATTCTGATTCCATCATTCCCGTGTTCAAAACTTTTCAATGAGTCCTCATTTGCCTGCAGAAAATATCTAAGCCTCTCAGCTTGGCAATGATGATGCTTTATCACCAAGTCCCAGAACACCAGTTAATAATTAATTAGGGATTAGTTGAGTGCCATAGTGTATAATTCAGACATCAGCTGAGGCTGCTCTGTCCCTTAAAGGCTAAATAAGATTGACTCAAACCACTGCTACACATTTTTGTGGAAGATCCAACATCCTTCCCAAGATTCCTACCAATTCCTGGTGGGTTTATGTTCTCACAGTCACCTCTGTCTTCATTTTGCTTCTGCTGAATTAACTCAGGGTATGGATTACCTCTCCATCCCACACCTGTTACGGTTCCACATCATGTCAACCCAGATATGGAACTCTGTCCCTTCCCTTGACACACACACACACACACACACACACACACACACACACACACATACAACACACATAAATACTTCATACAACACTGTTGTGTGAAACAGACTTTACCAAATTTCAAGAATTTGCCTCACAGCTCAAATAACTTAAGTTGAATACTAGACATCACTATTAAAATATTTTTGGAAGGAAGGCAGAAAATAAAATATAAATTACTTTTGGTTTGTATTTGCACAAATACTGGAAAGAAGCACTAGAAAGTAAAAAGGCAATTACCTGGTGGGGATGGTAGGGGTGAGGGAGAGGGTGTCATGGAGTGAATGGGACAGGAGTTGAACCACAACATTTCACTGTGTCCTCAATGTTGTTTGGATTTATGAATTATGTAAATGGTTTTATTTTTCAGGCAATTAAAATTTAAAAATTAAATTAAATTAAGAAATCATTTAGATGCTCTCCACTGGGAATTTCTCAGCGGCTGGACTCTGAATGGCCCTCTCTCCTCCCATTTCTTCTCCTTTTACACTCCCTGCAGGGTTGAGTCCTTTATGGCTCTAACCTAGATTTTTCTTACTCTTAATTCAACCAAACACTCTTTTGTTCCTACTCTCCAGTTCAGCTCCAGGCCCGCTTTTCCACATTAAAAAACTCATAAAAGTGCTCATATGAGCAAAGTACAAAGGGAGACCTAGGGGTGGTACTTTTAAATGCAATTCCTGTCCCACCCTTCCATTAGGATACAGAGTAAGTGAGGGGAGTGGGAAGGAGTTATCATTGGGACTCTTGATATCACAGAGAAATTGGAAGGGAGGAAACCCTAATAGATGAGGCTTTTGAAAGGATATCAAGGGCAAATTGTGCTTAGTAAACAACTTTGCTTGGGACCAAGCTGACTGTATTCTCTAGCCTTCTCATGGCATCTTTGTGGGGCATGTGTGTCCTGGATAAGTGAATAAAACTTAAATTGTCTCTGATGAAATAAGTTGTCTAAGTGACTTCCAGTTCTATAGTGTAACTTTAAAACATCAGGATTTTAAAAAATTGAGCAAAAAATTGAACTGGCACTTCATGAAAGAGGATATGTAAAGGGCCAATAAACATATGAAAAGGTGCTAAATTTCATTGGTCATCAGGGAAATGCTGATTAAAACCATAACGAGACACTTTACACACTTATCAGAATGGCTAAAATGTAGTGTTGATAACATAAAGTGTTGACAAGGTTGTAGAGACTAGAGACTAGTGGAAGTATAGATTGTAGAACCACTTTGGAAAACTGGCAGCATCTACTGAAGCTGAACTTCTGCATCACATGACTACCTTTGACCCAGCTATTTCATTCTTAGCTATATTCCAAACAGCTATGTGTAGATATGTCCCCAAACCTGAAACTTCTCAAAATGTCCATCAGTAGTAGAATAGATACATTGTAGATAATTCACACAATAGAATATTATATGACAACAGGAATGAATAAACATAAATTAAGCACAAGGAGCCATACACAAAGGAGCACACACCCCATGATTCCATTTCCATGAAGTTGAAGAGCAGCAAAGCTAATCTAAGATTTGTGAAATCAAGATAGTGGTTGCTTTATGGTAGTAGATTGTGACTGGGAAGAGGAGTGAAAGGAGACTTCTGGAATCTTTGCTGTGGTAAGTTTCTTGATCTGGGTGCAGTTTTCACGCTGTGAAGATTTTATCAAACTATACCCTTACGATTTATGTATTTTATCCATACGTGTGTTACATAAACAGTAAGTTCTACCCCAATAAAGAGTTTTTTAAAGACCTTATGGGCAAGCTTACTTTTTGTGTTATTTATCCATAGTTTTAGAGCTACTCATTCCAACTGAAAATTCCACGGAGACAGAGATTTTTGTTTGTTTTGTGCATAAATATCTGTTGAATAAGTTAATGAAGGAATTAAGCTCAGGTATTGATACCAAGAGATAATCAATGACTGTCTTTAGGTATTAAGAATATATTCCATCTAAAAAATACAACAAACTAGTGAATATAACAACAACAAAAAAAAGAAGCAGACTCACAGATATAGAGGACAAACTAATAGTTACCAGTGGAAGGGGAGGGGCAGAAGAGGGGTGTGGGAGTTGGAGGCACACACTATTGGGTGAAAGATAGGCTACAAGGATGTATTGTACAACAGGGGGAATATAGTCAATATTTTGTAACAACTGTAAATGGAGTGTAACCTTTAAAAATTGTATAAAAATTTTTTAAAAACTAAGAACTTAAAAAACAGTACATAAATAAAAACAAAACAACTGGTTGTAAATAAAGGCTTTATCGTCCTGAAAAAAAAAAAGGATTCTAGTCTAGATATTTGAAATTTTAGGTATTAAGAAATCACCTGGACACAGTGACGAACTTTTCATAATATGTGGAATATCTGGGGAGACAGAATAGCTTAACATTAAAAAGCATGTGGTTAGGGAACTAATTCAAATCCCAGCCCTGCCACTCACTAGCTGTGTGACTTGTGAACCTCTCCCAGCCTCAGTGTCTTCCTTAGATAAATGGAAACAATAACACTAACTACTCCATAGAGTTAACGGGAAGAGGAAGTCAGAGTATGTTTCTGAAACCAGCACATTGCCTGACTTATATTGGAAGTGTTCCGTAAATGTTTTGGTATTGCTTCCAGTCATAGATAATTTATGTACAATTTCTATGCCATGGTGAAGATATTTAAAAACTTTACCTTATGTTAAATTTAACTACACTTTTGTAAACAATTGAAACATTTAAGCCCTCAATTCCACTGATTATTTTTACTCTGCTCCTTAGCCAGCTGTGTGACCTCAGGAGGTCACTCCACCTTTCTGAACCTCATTTTCCTCAGACATCAAATAAGCAAACAGAAACGAGCAATCCCAGATTAAAGGCTCTGGCAGTGTTGACATTCTATGTATACATGTTTGGCTTCTATACCTTCCTAACTGTATCCCACCACATCCCCACACTTCTTCACACATTCCATGTGTTAATCGAAAACACAGCCCACAGTTCCAAGGTTCGCTCATTCCCTGCCACCTGCATGCCTTTGCTTTTATCTCAACAGGCCCATGCACATTCAGAATGCCTCTTCCTTCGGCAAGCTCTCCTCTATTTCATCCTGTTGGATACCATCACCCTCTCCTCTGACATCCTGGGATACTTAAAGTATATGTCTCCTGTGACAACACCATTCTCTACCTTATATTTTAATTATTTGTTTACAGTTTGTCTATTTCAGACTCTGAGTTCATTTGAGAGAAAGATATTTGCATTGCTTAAATGTACTCTGCCCATCAGAGAGGTTTATCAAGAATTTGTTGAACTACTTAATTCATTTAAGACTGTTAATACCATCAAGGCACAACTTACATCACAAAAGAAATCTTTTAATATTAGAAATTTAATATTAGAATCTAATATTAAAACATCTGAATCAAGTGATCAAGAAGTCATCATTATTTTAGAGCACAATATGTTTCTGCATCAACGTTTGTCATGAGACATCTAAATCAGTTGCGTCTGGTAATTGCTATCCCATAGGCCTTTAATCTGGAGAGAAGGACTATAAATGTCTGTCTGAGAAAGCGTGTGTTCATCTCTGAGACTGAATGGCACTACCTTCCTAAGTAGGACAGCAGGGAGACAGCAGATGAGCTGACTCTGTTTGTCTCACGTTGGTCTTTCTCTCTTCGGCCTCCTGGGTGTAACAGATGCAAAAGAAAGGCTTTGCACAGTTATAGCTAAGCCAGGAGAACCAACCCCAGGGAGGGTTCAGTTAAGCTTCATTAGTTGCTAAATATCTTTTGCAGGTTGTTGCTAAATTAAGTTCCGTAGATGAGTGACTTTCAGTCTTTCCATGCACGAAGCCGACTGTTCTTGCTCCTATGAGTACTCCCTAAGGAAGTCACAGCCGTGATGATCAATGTGGGCTTGAGAGCTAAACTCAAGACCAGAGGGCTTATCAGGGTAATAGGTTTTTTTTTTTTAAGTCAGAATATAACATAATGATGTAGAATGCTAGCAGGTATTAAAACACAGGTATCTTTCAAACAAGAACCTTTACAAAATGATTTACAGAGAAAAGACAGGTGTGTCTGTTGGTGACATCTGGCAATCAAAGACCAGAGGTAACTGAGAACCTCCTTCCCTGCTTCTCTCAGATTTCACTCTACCTGGAAAGATGTGTCACACTTCTTGTTCCAGGGAGAGTTTCTAAGATTCACAGCAGAACTGTATCTTGCCTTGAATCATAGTTACATTGTCAAGGAAGAAGAATGATACATACTCAGACATGTTTTGCTGAATTTGTTAAAAAGCATCTCAATTTTGAGTTCAGCACTTACTGGAAAGCAATATGAAAATATGTATTCAAAGTTTTAAAATGTGCCTGTACTTT